>NC_041381.1:66494366-66533711 GCF_002162155.2 Triticum dicoccoides
CTTGCCGTTGATGCGCCGCCCGTCGTGGCCCTGTTCGCCAGCCGCCCTCAGCGCGCGTCCGCGAGCCGCGCCCCACTCCCCGCACCCAGTTGTCGCACCAGCGCCCTCTGTATGCGCCGACCACGAGCACCACTGTCGCCCAGCCTCACGCTGTTGGCCTCGCCGGCGGCCGCCCCTTCCTGTTGGCAGCCCCTTGCCGTTTCCCGCCGCTGCCGCCAGCCATGGCCATGGTCGTGGCTGTGATTGTGTGCGTGCGCGTGTGGTCCGACTGGGCCATTGCCACACGGGGCAAGCCCCCCTATTTTTTTTAAAAAAAGAAACGAAAATATAAAAATAATAATGATTTTAAAAACATTAATGTATTAATTAATTAACTTAATTAATCATGTTAGTTAACCTAATTAACTGAACTTAGTTAACAAATCTGTTAACTAGTTAGGTCTATGACAGAATGACCCCACCCGTCAGCTTGACTAGTCAATGTTCAAAGTTGACTGCTGACATCACCCTGACATCATGCCGATGTCATAATTGCATTTTCTAATTTAATTAAATATGTTGTTTCTAAAAATGATTTAAATATTTAAAAGTTAATATAAAATAATCCGTAACCCGGATGAAAATACTTTGTACATGAAAGTTGCTCAGAACGACGACACGAATCCGGATATGCAGCCCGTTCGTCCGCCACACACCCCTAGCATAGCAAACATGCAACTTTCCCCCTCCGGTTCATCTGTCCGAAAATGCAAAACACCGGGAATACTTTCCCGGATGTTTCCCCCCTTCGTCGGTATCACCTACTACCGCGTTAGGGCACACCTAGCACCGCGTATTGCCCGGTTACGGTTTGTGATGCTTTGATTGCTTTGTTATTTATTGTGTTCCCCCTCCATTACTTCTTTCTGGTAGACCCTGAGACTACCGGCGACCCTAGTTCGACTACGAAGTTGATGACCCCTCCTTCTTGCCAGAGTAACCAGGCAAGCCCCCCCCCCCTTGATCACCAGATATCGCCAATTCTTCTCTATACTGCTTGCATTAGAGTAGTGTAGCATGTTACTGTTCGGTTACTCCTATTCTGTTGCATAGCCTGTCATTGTTGCTACAGTCATTGATACCTTACCCGCAATCCTAAATGCTTAGTATAGGATGCTAGTTTATCATCATTGGCCCTACATTCTTGTCAGTCTGCCTTGCTATACTATCGGGCCGTGATCACTTGGGAGGTGATCACGGGTTTATACTATACATATATACATACTATACAGATGGTGACTAAAGTCGGGTTGGCTCGTTAAGTACCCGCAAGTGATTCCGATGTGGGGGCTGAAAGGACAGGTGGCTCCATCCCGGTAGAGGTAGGCCTGGGTTCCCGACGGCCCCCGACTGTTACTATGTTGCGGAGCGACAGGACAGGTTGAGACCACCTAGGCGAGAGGTGGGCCTGGCCCTGGTTGGCATCCGCGGTTACTTCATAATAACACGCTTAATGAGATCTTGGTATTTGATCTGAGTCTGGCCACTAGCCTATACGCACTAACCAACTACGCGGGAAAGATATGGGCACTCGACGTCGTGGTATCAGCCGAAGCCTTCTTGACGTCAGCGACGGAGCAGCGCGCGCCGGATTGGAATGGAACGCCTGCTCTTGTATTAGGGAGGCTAGGTCTGCTTCTGGCCACCCTCGCAACGTGCAGGTGTGCAATGGGCAATGGGCCCAGACCCATGCACGCATAGGATTTAGACCGGCGTGCTGACCTCTCTGGTGTGCCTAGGTGGGGCTGCGACGTGTTGATCTTTCGAGGCCGGGCATGACCCATGAAAGTGTGTTCGGTCAGAGGGATCGAGCGTGTTGGGTTATGTGGTGCACCCCTGCAGGGAAGTTTATCTATTCGAATAGCCGTGTCCCTCGGTAAAAGGACGACCCAGAGTTGTACCTTGACCTTATGACAACTCGAACCGGATACTTAATAAAACACACCCAGACAAGTTCCACAGACAACCCGGTAATCGCTTTTCCACAGGGCGACAAGGGGAGGATCGCCGGGTAAGATTATGCTATGCGATGCTACTTGGAGGACTTCAGTCTACTCTCTTCTACATGTTGCAAGACGGAGGCTGCCAGAAGCGTAGTCTTCGATAGGACTAGCTATCCCCCTCTTATTCTAGCATTCTGCAGTTCAGTCCACCGATATTGCCTCTTTACACATATACCCATGCATATGTAGTGTAGATCCTTGCTTGCGAGTACTTTGGATGAGTACTCACGGTTGCTTTTCTCCCTATTTTCCCCCTTTCCCTTCTACCTGGTTGTGGCAACCAGATGCCGGAGCCCAGGAGCCAGACGCCACTGTCGATGATGACCCCTACTACACTGGAGGTTCCTACTACTGCGTGCAGGCCGCTGACGACGACCAGTAGTAGTTTAGGAGGATCCCAGGCAGGAGGCCTGCACCTCTTTCGATCTGTATCCCAGTTTGTGCTAGCCATCTTATGGCAACTTGTTTACTTATGTCTATACTTAGATATTGTTGCTTCCGCTGACTCGTCTATGATCGAGAACTTGTATTCGAGCCCTCGAGGCCCCTGGCTTGTATTATGATGCTTGTATGACTTATTTATGTTTTAGAGTTGTGTTGTGATATCTTCCCGTGAGTCCCTGATCTTGATCATACACGTTTGCGTGCATGATTAGTGTATGATTGAATTGGGGGCGTCACACTCTCTCCCAAGGCGCATCCCTACCTCTCTCCCTCCTCGTCCCTCATAGTGCTTGGCGAAGCCCTGCTGGAGTACCGTGCTCCTCCACCACCACCACGACGTCGTGTTGCTGCTGGACGGAGTCTTCCCCAACCTCTCCCTCTTCCCTTGCTGGATCAAGGCACGGGAGACATCATCGGGCTACACGTGTGTTGAACGCGGAGGCGCCGTTGTTCGGTGCTTAGATAAGAATCAACCGCGATCTGAATCGCTACGAGTACGACTCCTTCATCCGCGTTCTTGTAACGCTTCCGCTTAGCGATCTACAAGGGTATGTAGATGCACTCCCCTCTCTCTCGTTGCTAGTCTCTCCGTAGATAGATCTTGGTGACTCGTAGGAAAATTTTGAATTTCTGCTACGTTCCCCAACAGTGGCATCATGAGCTAGGTCTATTGCGTAGATTCTATGCACGAGTAGAACACAAGTTGTTGTGGGCGTTGATTTTGTTCAATATGCTTACCGTTACTAGTCCTATCTTGTTTCGACGGTATTGTGGGATGAAGCGGCCCGGACCGACCTTACACGTACACTTACGTGAGATAGGTTCCACCGACTGACATGCACTTGTTGCATAATGTGGCTAGCGGGTGCCAGTCTCTCCCACTTTAGTCGGATCAGATTCGATGAAAAGGGTCCTTATGAAGGGTAAATAGCAATTGGCATATCACGTTGTGGCTTTTGCGTAGGTAAGAAACGTTCTTGCTATAAACCCATAGCAGCCACGTAAAACATGCAAACAACAATTAGAGGACGTCTAACTTGTTTTTGCAGGGTATGCTATGTGATGTGATATGGACAAAAGAATGTGATGAATGATATGTGATGTATGAGATTGATCATGTTCTTGTAATAGGATTCACGACTTGCATGTCGATGAGTATGACAACCGGCAGGAGCCATAGGAGTTGTCTTTATTTATTGTATGACCTGCATGTCACTGAATAACACCATGTAATTACTTTACTTCATTGCTAAACCGTTAGCCATAGTAGTAGAAGTAATAGTTGGTGCGACAACTTCATGGAGGCACGATGATGGAGATCATGGTGTCATGCCGGTGACGATGATGATCATGGAGCCCCGAAGATGGAGATCAGAAGGAGCAAAATGATATTGGCCATATCATGTCACTTTTTGATTACATGTGATGTTTATTATGTTTATGCATCTTATTTGCTTAGAACGACGGTAGTAAATAAGATGATCCCTCATAATAATTTCAAGAAAGTGTTCCCCCTAACTGTGCACCGTTGCGAAAGCTCGTTGTTTCGAAGAACCACGTGATGATTGGGTGTGATAGATTCTAACGTTCACATACAACGGGTGTAAGCTAGATTTACACATGCGAAACACTTAGGTTGACTTGACGAGCCTAGCATGTACAGACATGGCCTCGGAACACAAGAGACCGAAAGGTCGAACATGAGTCATATAGTGGATACGATCAACATGAAGATGTTCACCGATGATGACTAGTCCGTCTCACGTGATGATCGAACATGGCCTAGTTGACTTGGATCATGTATCACTTAAGATGACTAGAGGGATGTCTATCTGAGTGGGAGTTCATTAGATGAACTTAATTATCCTGAACATAGTCAAAAGGTTTTTGCAAATTATGTCATATCTCGCGCTTTAGTTCTACTGTTTTAGATATGTTCCTAGAGAAAATTTAGTTGAAAGTTGATAGTAGCAATTATGCAGACTGGGTCCGTAAACTGAGGATTGTCCTCATTGCTGCGTAGAAGGCTTATGTCCTTAATGCACCACTAGGTGTGCTGAACCTCGAACTTCGTCTATGGATGTTGCGAACATCTGACATACACGTTTTGATAACTATGTGATAGTTCAGTAATGTTAAATGGTTTAGAATTGAGGAAGCGAAGACATTTTTGAAATGTCGGAGAACATATGAGATGTTCCAAGAGCTGAAATTGGGATTTCAGGCTCATGCCCACGTCAAGAGGTATGAGACCTCCGACAAGTTTCTTAACCTGCAAACTAAGGGAGAAAAGCTCAACCGTTGAGCTTGTGCTCAGATTGTCTGAGTACAACAATCACTTGAATCGAGTGGGAGTTAATCTTCCAGATGAGATAGTGATGTTTCTCCAAAGTCATTGCCACCAAGCTGCTAGAGCTTCGTGATGAACTATAACATATCAGGGATAGATATGATGATCCTTGAAATATTCGCGATGTTTGACGCCGCGAAAGTAGAAATCAAGAAGGAGCATCAATTGTTGATGGTTAGTGAAACCACTAGTTTCAAGAAGGGCAAGGGCAAGAAGGAATACTTCATGAAATGGCAAATCAGTTGCTGCTCCGGTGAAGAAACCCAGGGTTGAACCCAAACCCGAAACTAAGTGCTTCTATAATGAGGGAACAGTCACTGAAGCAAAACTACCCTAGATACTTGGTAGATGAGAAGGCTGGCAAGGTTGATAGAAGTATATTGGATATACATAGTATTAAATGTGTACTTTACTAGTACTCCTAGTAGCACAAGGGTATTAAGATACCGGTTCGGTTGCTAAGTGTTAGTAACTCGAAATAAAAGAGCTATGGAATAAACGGAGACTAGCTAAAGGTGAGATAACGATGTGTGTTGGAAGTGTTTTCAAAGGTTGATGTGATCAAGCATCGCCTGCTCCCTCTACCATCGAGATTGGTGTTAAACCTAAATAATTGTTATTTGGTGTTTGCGTTGAGCATAGACATGATTGGATTATGTCTATCGCAATACGGTTATTCATTTAAGAAGAATAATGGTTACTCTATTTATTTGAATAATACCTTCAATGGTCTTGCACCTAAAATGAATGGTTTATTGAATCTCGATCGTAGTGATACACATGTTCATGCCAAAAGATATAAGATAGTAATGATAGTACCACCTACTTGTGGCACTGCCATGTAAGTCATATTGGTATAAAACGCATGAAGAAGCTCCATGTTGATGGATCATTGGACTCACTCGTTTTTTGAAAAGTTTGAGACATACGAACCATGTCTATTGGTATGTACGCATGGAGAAACTCCATGCAGATGGATCGTTTGGACTCACTTGATTTTGAATCACTTGAGACATGAAAATCATACCACATGGGCAAGATGACTGAAAAGCCTCGTTTTTAGTAAGATGGAACAAGAAAGCAACTTGTTGGAAGTAATACATTTTGATGTGTGCAGTCCAATGAGTGCTGAGGCACGCAGTGGATATCATTATGTTCTTACTTCACAGATGATTTGAGTAGATGCTGAGTATATTTACTTGATGAAACACAAGTCTAAATTATTGAAAGGTTCAAGTAATTTCAGAGTGAAGTTGAAGATCTTCGTGACAAGAGGATAAAATGTCTATGATATGATCATAGAGATGAATATCTGAGTTGTGAGTTTGGTACACAATTAAGACATTGTGGAAATTGTTTCACAACTAACACCGCCTGGAACACCATAGTGTGATGGTGTGTCCGAACATCATAACTGCACCCTATTGGATATGGTGCATGCCATGATGTCTCTTATCAAATTACCACTATCGTTTATGGGTCAAGCATTAGAGACAACCACATTCACTTTAAATAGGGCACCACGTAATTCCGCTGAGATGACAGCGTATGAACTATGGTTTAGAGAAACCTAAGTTGTCGTTTCTTAAAAGTTTGGGGCTGCGACGCTTATGTGAAAAGGTTTCAGACAGATAAGCTCGAACCCAAAGAGGATAAATACATCTTCATAGGACACCCAAAAACAGTTGGGCATACCTCCTATTTTAGATCCGGAAGCAAAAGCGATTGTTTCTAGAAATGGGTCCTTTCTCGAGGAAAAGTTTCTCACGAAAGAATTGAGTGGGAGGATGGTGGAGACTTGATGAGGTTATTGAACCGTCACTTCAACTAGTGTGTAGCAGGGCACAGGAAGTTGTTCCTGTGGCGCCTACACCAATTGAAGTGGAAGCTGATGATATTGATCATGAAACTTCGGATCAAGTCACTACCAAAACTCGTAGGTTGACAAGGATACATACTACTTCAGAGTGGTACGTAATCCTGTCTTGGAGGTCATGTTGCTAGACAACAATGAACCTATGAGCTATGAAGAACCGATGGTGGGCCCGGATTCCGACGAATGGCTCGAGGCCATAAAATCCGAGAGAGGATCCATGTATGAAAACAAAGTATAGACTTTGGAAGAACTACTTGATGATCGTAAGGCTGTTGGGTACAGATGGATTTTAAAATAAAGACGGACAATGATGGTAAGTATCACCATTAAGAAAGCTCGACTTGTCGTTAAGTTTTCCGACAAGTTTAAGGAGTTGACTGCGATGAGACTTTCTCATTCATAGCGATGCTAAGAGCCTGTTGGAATTATATTAGCAATTACTACATGATTTATGAAATCTTGTAGAGAGGATGTCAAAACATTGTTTCCTCGACGATATTCTTGAGGAAAGGTTGTATGTGATACAACCAGAAGGTTTTGTCAATCTTGAAAGATGCTAACAAGTGTGCAAAGCTCCAGCAATCCTTCTAGGGACTGGAGTAAGCATCTCGGAGTTGGAATATACACTTTGATGAGATGATCAAAGATTTTGGGTTTATACAAAGTTTATGAGAAACTTGTATTTCCAAAGAAGTGAGTGGGAGCACTATAGCATTTCTGATGAGTATATGTTGTTGACAAATTGTTGATCGGAAATGATGTACAATTTCTGGAAAGCATATAGGGTTATTTGAAAAGTGTTTTTCAATGGAAAACCTGGATTAAGCTCCTTGAACATTGAGCATCAAGATCTATAAGGATAGATCAAAACGCTTAATAGTACTTTCAAATGAATACATACCGTGACAAGATTTTGAAGGAGTTCAAAAAAGATCAGCAAAGAAGGAGTTCTTGGCTGTGTTATATGGTGTGAGTATTGAGTAAGACTCAAGACATGACCACGATAGAAGAGAGAGAAAGGACGAAGGTCGTCCCCTATGCTTCAGACGTAGGCTCTATAGTATGTTATGCTGTGTACCGCACCGAAAGTGTGCCTTACCATGAGTTAGTCAAGGGGTACAAGAGTGATCCAGGAATGGATCACAGGACAGCGGTCAAACTTATCCTTAGTAACTAGTGGATTAAGGAATTTTCTCGATTATGGAGGTGGTAAAATAGTTCGTCGTAAAGGGTTACGCCGATGCAAACTTTGACACTAATCCAGATTATTCTGAGTAGTAAACCGGATTCGTATAGTAGAACAATTATTTGGAATAGTTCCAAATAGAGCGTGGTAGCTGCATCTAGGAGATGACATAGAGATTTGCAAAACACACACGGATCTGAAGGTTCAGATCCGTTGACTAATAACCTCTCTCACAAGCGAGATATGATCAAACCCCATGGGTGTCGATTCATTACAATCACATAGTGATGTGAACTAGATTATTGACTCTAGTGCAAGTGGGAGACTGTTGGAAATATGCTCCAGAGGCAATAATAAAATGGTTATTATTGTATTTCCTTGTTCATGATAATTGTCTATTATTCATGCTATAATTGTATTGACCGGAAACCGCAATACATGTGTGAATACATAGACCACAACATGTCCCTGTTGAGCCTCTAGTTGACTAGCTCGTTGATCAACAGATGGTCATGGTTTCCTGACCATGGACATTGGATGTCATTGATAACGGGATCACATCATTAGGAGAATGATGTGATGGACAAGACCCAATCCTAAGCATAGCACAAGATCGTGTAGTTCGTATGCTAAAGCTTTTCTAAATTTCAAGTATCTTTTCCTTAGACCATGAGATTGTGAAACTCCCGGATACCGTAGGAATGCTTTGGGTGTACCAAACCTCACAACGTAACTGGGTGGCTATAAAGGTGCACTACGGGTATCTCCGAAAGTGTCTGTTGGGTTGGCACTAATCGAGACTGGGATTTGTCACTTCGTGTGACGGAGAGGTATCTCTGGGCCCACTCGGTAGGACATCATCATAATGTGCACAATGTGATCAAGGAGTTGATCACGGGATGATGTGTTACGGAACGAGTAAAGAGACTTGCCGGTAATGAGATTGAACAAGGTATCAGCATACCGACGATCGAATCTCGGGCAAGTACTATACCAGTAGACAAAGGGAATTGTATACGGGATTGATTGAATCCTTGACATCGTGGTTCATCTGATGAGATCATCGTGGAACATGTGGGAGCCAACATGGGTATCCAGATCCCGCTGTTAGTTATTGGTCGGAGAGTTGTCTCGGTCATGTCTGCATGGTTCCCGAACCCGTAGGGTCTACACACTTAAGGTTCGATGACGCTAGGGTTATAGGGAAGGTATGTACGCGGTTGCCGAATGTTATTTGGAGTCCCGGATGAGATCCCGGACGTCATGAGGAGTCCCGGAATGGTCCGGAGGTGAAGATTGATATATTTGACGAAGGGTTTTGGAGTCCGGAAGTGTTCCTGAGGTACCGGGTGATGACCAGCATGACCGAAAGGTGTTTCGGGAGCCCCGGCAAGTGTTGGGGGGCTTCATGGGCCAAGGGGAGGGGGCAAACCAGCCCACTAAGGGGCTGTGCGCCCCCCTCACCTATTCCCACGTGACCAGGGGGTTTGGGGCGCCCCATCTAGGGTTCCCACCTCCTGGCTTGGGGGCCAAGTCACCCAAAGGGAAGATCCCATCTGCCCTGGCCGCCGCCCCCCTAGGGGAAACCCTAGGGGGCCTCCCCCTCTCCCTTCCCCCTATATATAGTGGAGGTTTTGGGGCTACCCAACACATGAGTCTCTCTCTCCCAAGGCGCGGCCCTACCTCTCTCCCTCCTCGTCTCTCGTAGTGCTTGGCGAAGCCCTGCTGGAGTACCGCGCTCCTCCACCACCACCACGCCGTCGTGCTGCTGCTGGACGGAGTCTCCCCCAACCTCTCCCTCTTCCCTTGCTGGATCAAGGCACGGGAGACGTCATCGAGCTGCACGTGTGTTGAACGCGGAGGCGCCGTTGTTCGGCGCTTAGATCAGAATCAACCGCGATCTGAATCGCTACGAGTACGACTCCTTCATCCGCGTTCTTGTAACGCTTCCGCTTAGCGATCTACAAGGGTATGTAGATGCACTCCCCTCTCTCTCGTTGCTAGTCTCTCCATAGATAGATCTTGGTGACTCGTAGGAAAATTTTGAATTTCTGCTACGTTCCCCAACAAAGGGCTCGGGTAAGAGATAACCGAGGCATGCAGAGACGACGATGTATCGCGAAGTTCACACCCTTGCGGATGCTAATCTCCGTTTGGAGCGGTGTGGAGGCACAATGCTCCCCAAGAAGCCACTAGGGCCGCCGTAATCTCTCACGCCCTCGCACAATGCAAGATGCTGTGATTCCACTAAGGGACCCTTGAGGGCGGTCACCGAACCCGTACAAATGGTGTAAGGGCATATTTATCCCTTAGGTGTTTTGGTGATTGATGACAATGCTTTTGCGGTCGAATCGTGTGCCTTGAGTTTCTCAGACGCTTCATCACTAGGCACGAGACGATTCGGTGCCCCTCGAAGACTATTGAAGACGGCGTTGTTCTACGTTTCTCTTTGGTGGATTTGAGTCATAGGAGAGTCGTACTATTAAGAGGGGGTCCGCGTCGGAAAGGTTCGGGTGGAATCAACACGTACACATGTCCTTCCTTTCCCTTGCACTTTGGAGCATCTCTCCGTTATCCTAGTTGTGCTTAATTTGATGGCTACTGCTGTACTTGCGGCAGTACTGCTCTATGGAGCAGTAGTACCGCAAGCACCTGCGGTAGTACCGCTGGGGGTCACGATAGTACCGCTCCTCTGGAGCCTTAGTACCGTGGCTCCCAGGCCTAGTGCTGCTCTGGTACGGTAGTAGGGGCAGATGTAATTTTTTACATCCGCGCCCTCATGGTAGTACCGCACGTCCTGCGCGGTAGTACCGCGGGAGGCCACGGTAGTACCGCTCCCCTGTAGTCGTAGTACCGTGGCCCTCATACCTAGTACCCCTGCGTCACGGTAGTAGGAGCGGATGTAATTTTTTACATCCGCGCCTCAACGGTAGTACCATGCCTCGTGCGCGGTAGTACCGCGTCGGATTTTTTGCACTATTTCATTTTCAGCGGAAGTAGGCACGGATGTATTTTATTTCATCCGTGCTCTTCGTAGGCTTTGACTTTCCTACCTTGCGGTAGTACCGCAAGGGGGAGCGGTAGTACCGTGCAAGCGGTAGTACTGCACTCAGTCAGGCAAGTCCCGGCCTTTGCTGCTGCCGCAGAAGTACCGTGGTCCTCCACGGTAGTACCGCGTGGCCTTGCGGTAGTACCGCGCTCCTGGAGCGGTAATGCCGCATGTCGTAGGCTGAACATGTGGATAACGGTTTCCTACCTCTAGTTGACTACCTCTTCCACCTCCAAGCTCCATTGTTGCTCCAAGCTCCATTTTGGCCCGATCTCTCTCCCTAGCCAATCAAACTTGTTGATTTGCTCGGGATTGGATGACAAGGGCCCGATCTACACTTCCACCAAGAGATATTCGATTCCCCCCACTAATCCCTAGCGGATCTTGTTACTCTTGGGTGTTTGAGCACCCTAGATGGTTAAGGTCACCTCGAAGCCATACTCCATTGTGGTGAAGCTTCATGGTGTTGTTGGGAGCCTCCAAGTGTTGTGGAGATTGCCCCGACCTTGTTTGTAAAGGTTCGGTCGCCGCCTTCAAGGGCACCAATAGTGGAATCACGGCATCTCGCATTGTGTGAGGGCGTGAGGAGATTACGGTGGCCCTAGTGGCTTCTTGGGGAGCATTGTGCCTCCACACTGCTCTAACAGAGACGTACTTCCCCTTAAAAGGAAGGAACTTCGGTAACACATCCTCGTCTTCACCGGCTCCACTCTTGGTTATTTCGTGCCTTTACTTTTGCAAGCTTACTTGTGTTGTTTCTATTGCTTGCTTGTGTGCTAGTTGTCATTGCATCATATAGGTTGTCCACGTAGTTGCATATCTAGACAACCTATTTTGTCGCAAGGTTTAAATTGTTAAAGAAAAGCTTAAAAATTGTTAGTTGCCTATTCACCCGCCCCCTCTAGTCAACCATGTCGATCCTTTTCAAATGGCAACCCTTGGGGGCGGTCACCGAACCCGTACACTTTGGCAACCCTTGGGGGCGGTCACCGGTGCCCATCAAATTGCTCGGGGCGATCTCCACAACCTAATTGGAGACCCCGGCGCTTTTCCGGAGCTTTACACCACAATGATTGAGTTTCAACAACACCAACCGTCTAGGGTGCCAAGGCACCCAAGAGGAACAAGCTCTAGGGTGCCCAAACACCCAAGAGTAATAACCTTCTCAAACTTCACTTCCACGTATCACCGTGGAGAACTAAAACCGATGCACCAAATGCAATGGCAAGGGCACACTGAGTGCCCAAGTCCTTCTCTCCCAAATTACACCAAAGCAACTAATGCTAGGGAGGAAAATGAGAGGAAGAACGAAAGAAGAACACGAAGAACTCCAAGATCTAGATCCAAGGGGCTCCCCTCACTTAGAGGAGAAAGTGATTGGTGGAAATGTGGATCTAGATCTCCTCTCTCTTTTACCTCAAGAACTAGCAAGAATCATTGGAGGGATTGAGAGTTAGCAAGCTCGAGGAAGGTAAACAATGGGGGAAGAACACAAGCTAAAGAGATAAGGTTCACTGGGGAAGAAGACCCCCTTTTATAGGTGGGGAAAAATCCAACCATTATGCTCACAGCCTGCACAGAGTGATACTACTGCTCGACCTCACGGTACTACCTCTAGGGGTAGCAGTACTACCTCAAAGGGCAACGGTACTACTGCTTGCGAGCGGTACTAAAAAAATACATTCGTGCCTACCACCGCTGGACTTGTGATGAGTTTTTGGTCCAGAGCGGTACTACCGCTGTAGTAGCCGTGGTAGTACCGCCTTGGAGCGGTAGTAAAAAATTACATCCGCTCCTATCCGTGGTAGTACCGCTGCAGCCTTTTCAGAACACCAAAACCGCCGCAACTTTTGCAAACGGACTCCGAATTCGATGAAACCAAGTTTGTTGGAAAGCTAGCGACAAGGGATAACACAATCTTGATAGAAATAACAATAAGAAGAAAATTAGAAAAGGCCCATAAGAAAATGGTGAGAACCCTTCTTCGAATAAGACCAGTAAAACATCCAACACCAAAAACGCAAATAGAAGAAGCATGTGAAATCCGTTTTCGAAGTACTAGAGCTTGTCACGGAGATAAACACAAACTCTAAAACTTCAAAAGAAAAAACAAATAAGAATCAAGAAAGATGATGCAAGTATGCAATGGTTTGAGCTCTCGACAAACGATACGATCAAGCTACTCACTTGAGAGTCCCCCTTGATAGTACGGCTATCGATCCTATAACCCAGTCTCCAAACTATCACCATGAGACCGGTAAAATATAAAACCTATCAAGGGCAAACCTTTGCCTTGCACGAAGTCCACTTGAGCTAGATAATGACGATCTTGAGTCCCTCAAGTTGGATCACCTTTCTGATTGCGTTTGCTTGATGAAGACTAGTTGATTGCTCCCCCATACTCCACTATGGGTGAGCCACTCTTTGGCACATCTTCACAAGTCCATTGATACCATAATGGACGACAAGCTACAAGCATGATTTTTTCGTGATGCTTCACTTGAACTTGCACAACACAGCCTTGATTTGATGTCATCTTCCATGGGTTGTATGTGATCTTCCTCTTGACGCAAGCCCATGAAAGCAAACCTAACCCCACATAGAACTCTCACAAAGACCATGGGTTAGTACACAAAGCGCAATGGACAATGCTTACCAAACCGTGAGATCACTTGATCCCACTCGGTGTATTTTCTACGCTTTGTGTTATGATCAACTTGAATCACTCTCTGTACTTAGTCTTGATCAACATTGACTCTTTCCAACTCTTTTCATTTGGATGATGTTTTGAAGGTAAACATGAATGATCACACAATCTTCTTCTTCAAGACATGCTTGCAATAAGCTCAATACTCACATGACCAATCTTTGAATAATTCCTTAATATCACCTTGGTCAACTCATAAACTCCTTGAAACCAACACATGTACTTCAAGAAATGCCTATGGACAAATCCTTCAAATATTAATCAATGCAACCATTAGTCCGTAGAGAATGTCATCAATTACCAAAACTACACATGGGGCACCGCAAAGCAAAAGGGTTTTGTGCAAAAAACATGCCACATCGGCACCTAACATGTGGGCCCCACCGGTGAGGTACATTGTCAATACGTGGTTTAGACTTTTTGAAACGCTAGCCCGGACTTGATATTGACATGTAAAAAATTACCAAAAACGGTATCGATGCGCATGTAATGCCTCAATTGTGATACATTCGTGCAATTAACTCCTCGTACTGTCTCGCAAAAAATATAATAAAATAATAGAATTGCAATGGACTGGGTCACTCTGGCCCGTGTAAAAAAGATTGGTCTTCCCTTAAAAGGACATTTTTTTTAATTGAAAAAGGTGTAACCCACGATGCCACGTACAGACGTACTGGTCACATTCAGATAAGCTGTATGGCATGCATGCGACGCGGCGGTACACGCACACCACGTGCCGTGCATCTTCTGCAATGCAATGCGTACGCGCGGGGTGTTTAATTAGGCACGTCTGAAATGATTTCGTCCGTATGATGATGATGAACGCGAACACGACAGCCTCTGTTTTCTACGTACATTTATACTACATGTCTGCTTGCAGGAACACGACATGATCCGGTACGTATGGCGGCCTGCACGCAGAAATTAACGCGTGCGCGTGCGTCCTAGGTGCAATGGACCGGTCGTACGCGCGTAAGAACCATCCGTCCGTACCGTGCGTGCGTCCACCGCTGCGGTGCATGCATGCAATTCACTGGGCCAGTAAACATCCACCCGTGCACGCACGCACGCACGTATCCTCCAAATACTTCGGTAATTCGGTCTGCGTAGGCACTTTTTCATCGAAAGTCCTTCTACACCGGAGCTCATACGAGCTCTGGATGAACAGTAACTCGAAAAGTAATTTAAAAATGTTCAAACAAATCTGAATTCTTTTATGACGAAGTTTGACAAATGTTCTAAGAGCTTGCAAAGTTTGATCATAAAATCATATTTGTGGAAGTTGTGGCATAAAAAAAAGCAAAATCAGTGCTCCAAAATGCTTTCGAAAGTAGTACTTTCAGTGTAGATTTTTTTTTTTTTGCCACGACTCCCACAAATGTGATTTCATGATGAAACTTTGTTACCTCTTGGAACATTTGTTAAAGTTTTCCATAAAAGAATTCCTGATTTTTTTTGAACACTTTCTATTTTTTTTCGTTTTTACTGTTCAACCAAGCTCCTTTGAGCTCTGGTGCAAAAATTTCACGTTCCTTTTTCATGTGTTTTATCGCTCTCGTGCGTAGAACGAGTAAGAGTATCCATGTCAATATGGTTCCTGGGCTTTGAAATGAAATAGTATAAAGGACAACGTTCGTGGGCTACACCTGAGATGGGGGGCCACATACCTTGCCAAAAAAAATCAGACTTTCGTTTTTTATAGATGGAGAAAAAGGTATATATTCGAAAAATGTTCACAAATTTGAAAGAAAAAATCTGTAGGTTAATTTTTTCACGAAATTTGAAATATGCTCACAAATTTTGAAAAAGCATAAAATTTTATAAAAGTTCAAGATCTGAAAAAATATTACAATTTAATTTATTTCATAAATTTTAGAAAAATCACAACGTGAAAATTCTCATATTTTTCAAAAACAAAAGACAAAACCAAGTAAAAAGCACTAAAGGACCTGCCGCCGGACCTGGCCGGCCTCATCCTCTGCCGTCTCTCACCTCCCCAAGCCGATCACAAAAGGAGAGTATATGGGAGGATAGTGGCTAAACTGTTCACTTGAGGAGAGTGGGAAGTGACTAGTCCGATAGGAGAAGAGCGGAAGTGCGATCTTTCGATCCAATCTACGTCGACTAAAATCCATGTCTCATGGCACGAGGGCCATTGCGAGTTGATGTTGTTGCTTTACCGTCACAGTGTGATCTGCTGGTGCTGCTACTACGCCGAGTCACTGCTATCGGCTCCACGTACAGGATCAAGTCCAAAGGCTGCTCTTCGATCGTGACGACAAGAGCATGAGTTTTCTCTCGGCGAGTCCGTGAGTCGTTTTCTCTCGGCGAGTTTTCTCTCCCCGACGGCGATAGCCTAGGGTTTCGACATACTCCGGCGCCGCGGCCGGATCTTACCTTCTTTTCCCCGATCGAACCTGTTGGTGATCCCCTGGACTCGGGCTGATCAAGGGAGGCCCCTCGTGACCTTACCCGGCCTTGGTTATAGTGGTTTCTCTGGCAGATCGATCTAGGGTTTTCGTTGGCGGCGACTAGACTGCTCGGTTCATGGCGTCGGGATCAAGCTCACAGGGGCGGCATGGCAAGGAGACGACGGAGGAGCTGCTAGCCAGGTTGAATTTGCAGGAGGAGGAAGATGATGATTTCGTGTGGGAGGAGGAGTTACCGGATCTGGGGGCACCGGCGAAGTGGCTAGCCATAGCCAGGGTACACGCTACAAGGACTTTCAGCCCTAATGCTCTTTATGGGGACATGCGTGCAGCCTGGAATCCAGCGAAAACGGTGGTCTGGAGGAAGGTGAAGGACAACTTGTTCACAGCGCAGTTTGGTTGTCTAGGGGATTGGAATAAGGCCATGCTAGAGGGGCCATGGCTTTTCAGAGACCAAGCAGTGATTTTGGTGGAGTATGATGGGTTCAAAAACCCTGATAGCATCAAGTTGGATAAGTTGGCAGTTTGGGCGCAAATCCATCGTTTACCTGACAACTTTTTGATAGAGCCCGCAGTTAGGGGGGTGGCATCGCGAATTGGCGAGGTGGAAGAAGTGCAGCTCAAGATACCGGCAGGTTTCTTTGGTGAATTTGTCCGGGTGAGGGTGAAAATCGATATCAACGCAAAAATTAAGAGGTTTGTCACTGGAAAGAAGGGGGATGAACGAGTTAGATATCAAGTAAAATACGAGAAATTACCTGTCTTTTGCTTTAACTGTGGTGAATGCGGGCATTGGCACGAGGAGTGTGGTGATGGTGTTCATGATGAGACAAAGTTTGAGTGGGGTGACTTTGTTCTGGCTGACAATATTCGCTTCAGGCAACCTGGCAGAGGTGGTTTTGGTAACCAGAGGGGACGAGGCGGCCCAAGGAATGCAGGAGGAAGAGGTAGGGGGCGAGAGCAGTATAACCCCAATCAAAGTTGGCGCTTCAATGCATATCAGAATGAACCTCGCAGGGAGGCGGGGAGGCAGGATGAAGGAGAGGACAATGCAATGACCACAGAAGTATCGGGGCCAAGTGAGCCCAAGGGTATGATCGAGGAACCGACTGCTGCAACGCTGGGGGTAGTGGTGGCAAGTAACAAGAGGCAATCTTCGGATAAGAACCATCCAGAGACAGTTCAGTCGAGCGATGATGGAGAAGGGGACGTGGTCCCAGTGAGCTCTACAGCTCTTGTAATCTCTGGAAAGCCGGACGGGGTTCCACCGATGCCGCCTGTATATGTGTCTCCAAGGAAAGAGGTGAAGCGACGGAAGAAAGATGTTGGCAATAAAGGAGCCCTGTTTAAGGAGCTGTCTGATGCAGGGACACCGAGTATGGTGACAGATGGAGTGGAACGTGGCAAGGACCAGTATGATGGATCGGCGGGCTCCTCCGAGGAGTGCCGCCGGACGCAATGAGTTCATTTTGTTGGAACTGTCGCGGCGCGGGTAAAGTCGCGACAGTTCATGAGCTTCGCGACTTTGCGAAGAAATTTACCCCTACCGTGCTGTGTATTGTTGAAACTCAAGTAAAGGGTGCACGTGTAGAAGCTTTAGCTAACACTTTGGGCTATGATAATGCCTATGCGATAGATAGTCAAGGAAGAAGTGGAGGAATAGGGATTTTTTGGAATAATACAATAAATGTTGAGATCTTGGGTGATTCTGTTTATCATATTGATGCAAAGGTGGTAGAGGAAGGGAAAGACCCATGGAGGTTGACATGCGTGTATGGCGAGGCCCAGACACAACTGAGACACCAAACATGGGATCTCCTAAAGGGGTTGGCGTCTTTTAGCAACCTCCCTTGGCTGTGTTTGGGCGATTTTAACGAAGTTTTACGTCCGGATGAACATGAGGGAGCTGCTAATCGGAGTAATGCACAAATACAAGGTTTCCGGGATGCGGTTGACGTTTGCATGTTGATGGACTTGGGCTATCATGGCAGATTTTGGACCTTTGAGAAAAAAGTGACCGGGGGATCCTACACCCGCGTGAGGCTTGACAGAGCGATGGCCACAGCTGATTGGGCGGCGCTTTTCCCTATGGCCAAGGTTACAAACTTAACTTCGGCGCCCTCGGATCATGGACCAATACTCGTACAGTTTGAAGAGGTTTTACCACGCCCTAAACCGAGCTTCCGGTACGAAGTGATGTGGGAGTCACATGAATCATGGCGTCACACTATCAGCTCAGGATGGAGCGAAATGCAAGCGGATCAAGGAGTTGTGGGGATTCGCAGAAAATTGGAGCTTCTGTCAAAGAACCTCTCGGCATGGGAGGATGCAACTTTTGGAAGTGTTAGGAAGGAGATCAAGAAGGCAAAAGCGGAGCTAGAGAGGCTTCGGAGTGTTCCGTCTAGGACTGCTCCAAATCACCTTGAGCAAAAGTTGAATGAACGACTGGTTGAGCTCTATCATAGGGAGGAGTTAATGTGGAGACAAAGATCGCGCATACAGTGGCTGACTACGGGTGATCGCAACACAAATTTTTTTCACATGAGAGCAAATATGCGGCGTAGGAAGAATATGATTCGAGCTCTACACAATGCGATGGGTATAAGAGTAGAGGACAAGGCTGAGATGAAACAACTTGTGACAGATTTCTATAAAACCTTGTACACGACGGAAGGTGTACAGGGGGTAGATGATGTATTACAACATGTGCCTCGGAAAGTGACACCAGAGATGAATGCTTCGCTTTGCGCTCCTTACACAAATGAGGAAGTAAAGCAGGCCCTGTTTCAGATGTTTCCTACGAAGGCACCGGGGCCAGATGGTTTTCCTGCACACTTCTATCAGCGCCACTGGGACATTTGTGGGGATGAAGTAACTAAAGTGGTGCTTCGGATCGTCCGTGGAGAGGAGACTGCTGCAAGCATTAATGATACGGTACTCGTGTTGATACCCAAGGTACAAAATCCCACTCTACTTACCCAGTTTAGGCCTATCAGCCTTTGCAATGTGATTTATAAAATAGCTTCTAAAGTGGTGTCGAATAGATTGAAGTTGATATTGCCAGATATTATCTCAAAGGAGCAATCAGCCTTTGTTCCCGGGAGGTTGATCACGGATAATATTATTTGTGCGTATGAATGTTTGCACTTCATGAAGAGAAACATATCCAAGACAAACAACTTTTGTGCACTTAAGCTTGATATGATGAAGGCATATGACAGACTAGAGTGGCCTTATCTAAAGGCAATTATGGTTAAGCTTGGCTTTGCACCAGATTGGATCCATACAGTTATGAGTATGATCACTTTTGTTTCATTCTCGGTCTTGTTTAATGGAGAAAGATTAGAGAGCTTCTCACCTTCCAGGGGTATCAGGCAGGGAGATCCTATTTCCCCTTACTTATTCTTGATTGCAGCGGAGGGCCTTTCGTGCCCTTTAAGACACAGTTCTCAGTCATTAGTGCTCGGTGGCATAAAGGTGGCGCCCACGGCTCCGGTAGTGAACCACCTTTTGTTTGCAGATGACAGCCTGCTGCTTTTCAAGTCTAGTGTCCAGGGGGCAAATGAGGTTTCAAACCTACTTGATGCATATTGCTTGGCTTCGGGCCAAAGGGTAAACTATGATAAATCGTACATATTTTTCAGTAAGGGATGCCCGGAGACCCTTAGGGTGGAGATAAAGAATATACTTAATGTGCAGAATGAGTCTTTGAGTGAAAAGTATTTGGGTCTGCCGACCGATGTTGGACAGTCCAAAAATGGCACCTTCAAATATTTACGAGACAGAGTTTGGGAAAGGATAAAGGGATGGATGGAGAAACTTTTATCAGTGGCAGGAAAGGAGGTTCTCATAAAATCTGTGGCTCAAGCTTTACCAGTTTTTTCGATGTCTTGCTTCAGATTACCTCGAGGCCTTTGTGGAAGCATTACGTCACTCATTCGTCAATTTTGGTGGGGGAGCAAGAGAGGCAAGAGGAAACCATGTTGGGTAGCTTGGGATTTGATGACCCGACCGAAAAGTTTGGGAGGACTTGGCTTTCGGGATATAGAAATCTTCAACTTGGCACTTTTGTCTCGGCAAATTTGGAGATTATTGAATGATCCCTCCTCTCTTAGTGCACAAATCCTTAAAGCATCATATTTTCCACAATGTACAGTCCTTGAAGCTCAACTAGGTCCACATCCTTCTCAGGTGTGGCGATCTATACTTGATGGGAGAGATATTATCACCCAAGGAGCTATCCGGCGTATTGGTGATGAAACTACCACGAACATATGGCAACATAGTTGGATCCCAAGGGACGGAATGATGAAGCCGGTGGCCTCCTTAGTTGCTGACCCACCGCAACTGGTTTTTGATCTGATCGACCACACTAGAGCTGCGTGGCGAGAGGACTTGCTTAGACAGGTGTTCATACCCATTGATGTGGAGGCGATCTTGCAAATACCGCTCTGTACACGGCGTGTGGACGATTTCTGGGCATGGAATGATGATCCAAGGGGGCGTTTTTCTGTACGGTCAACTTATAAGATGATTGTCAAGATCAAGATTGGGCGCGAGGCATGGCTGGAGGAAAGGGAGGATCCTTCCAACTCTGAACATGAGATGAGGGGGTGGAACTCGCTATGGAACATGTCAGTGCCACCGAAACTGCGCCTTTTCACTTGGCGATTGGCGCAACACTCACTCCCTACGGGAGATGTCCTAAACCATCGTCATATGGCCACTACGAGTGCTTGCTCCCTATGCGGAGGGCAGGATAGCTGGCGGCATTCTTTGCTGGAGTGTAATGTGTCTAGGTGTGTGTGGGCACTTTCAGAAGCCGAGATGGTCGAGCACATGTGGGCAACCTCAGAACCTGACGCACGGCTGTGGCTCTTTGCCATGAATGACTCTCTTCCACCGGAGCAATTTCAGTTGATGACGCACGGTTATGCAAGACGGAAAGCTATACATGAGGATATATACCAGACTCCGTTTGCCACTGACAACTTCATCAAAGCTTACTTATCAGACATAGAGTTTTTGAAGAAGAAGAAGGAGGAAGCACATGGGATAGCAGTACCACGACCCCGTACGTGGATTCCACCACCAACAGATTACTACAAACTCAATGTGGACGCGGCCGTGTCACGCCCAGGTACGTTTGGCGCAGTTGGTGTGGTTTGCAGGGATGAGAGAGGTTTGTTCATGGGAGCGTCAGCTCTCGTTTTCAGAGGACTGCACAACCCCCAAGTGCTAGAAGCACTAGCTGTTCAGGAGGCATTAGCACTTTCAGAAGATCTCTATATCAACCATTTACTTGTTGCCTCCGATTGCAAGGTGGTGGTAGATGCAATCAGACAGGGAAGCTCAGCAGAATTTGGAGCCATTTTCGAGGAAATCAAGACTAGAGCAACTACCTTTATTTCATGTTCGTTTACTCATGAGTATAGGACCTCCAATACGGAGGCCCATAATCTCGCAAAGCATGCGTTATCTTTAGGGTTTGGCCGACACACTTGGCTAGGACAACCCGGCGATCTTCTTTTTGTACCTATGAACATTATGATTCAGTAATAAAGCTTTGTGAGATTCTCAAAAAAAGAAAGTAAAAAGCACTAAAAAATTGAAAGTTGTCATTATAGTCAACCTATTACGCATGATGCACCTAAAAGTTGTCGTTATAATCAACCTGCTACGCGTGTTTGACAAATTCCAAAGTACACCGTCCGGCAGATCAACACTCTCGTGGTCTAATAAATTAGGCATACATTTAACTTTTACATGATTATACTTATAAGTACATGATGATGCGATCTTACAGTATATCAATTGATTGGGTCTGTTAAACACAATTGTTCTACGAACAATGTGCTCCCATTGTTATTGGCATACTTGTTACATTAACTATGCCCATGACCAGGAAAACATGATCATCATGTGATACATGGCCTAGTCTTAGATACGAGACTAGAAATCTACTTGTTGTTTATTATTACACACATGCGGTTTTCCTCCGAATTTCATGTTTATTGTAGATTTGAGAACCATTGCAATTATAACATGAAAAATAAATATTAATTTTTGAACATAGAAATAAATAGTAAGATTTATTATTGCCTTTAGGGCATATTTTCTTCACTGTGCTTCCTTAAAGTGGGAAGGGCGAGGCGACACCTCAACATGCAAACATGCATGACAAACAACACGCCTGAATGATTATTTACAATAAATATTTTAGTTTTAGTTTTCATGTTATTAATCCAAATATTCATGTTTCAAATAATCAAATATAACTATATTGCAACCAACTCCTGGCGCAATGTGCGGGGTATCATCTGGTTTTTATTTGTGTTGGTGCTATATTTTGCCAAATTATTTTGATGGTGTATTTATTATGTTTAAAGATGTATTGGGTCCTTTGTTAAGATGCCCCTAGGAGGTCACACTTTCATGGCCTAGGCCGGCCCTATTCATCTATTAGAATGACGATTTACGAGAGTGGGGAGGGGCGCGGCTATCTGTTGCTTACTAGGATCCACACCGCTGCTTCGCCTACCGGGCGCGGTGGTGGGCCGGCCCAGTAGGACAAAGTGCGTCGAGCTGGCGTCATGCTCATGTCACTCGAATATCTTTTTCATTTATACATATTTTACATGACAATAGTGCAAAAACTAAACATTTACCTAAGCAAATTTAAAACCAGGAATTGGACAAAATGGTAACCAAGTATAAACAAATTGTTAACTAGTTATAATAAAATGTTGATAACTTTAAAAAAATCATGGCAACATTTTTTTCCGTGTTAAAAAAAAGTACATGAGATTTTTTACAAAATGTGCATACAATGTAAAAATTATTTTTACAACTAAAAAATGCAAGTGACATTTATTGAAATATTCCTTGTTTAAAAAACTCTTTTAACATTTTAAATTTGTTATATACAATGTAAAGAATATTCACATAGGTTAAAAGTTTTATTGCATTTAAAAATGTAAGTGGCACTTTAAATAAATAATCAGGTGTTTCCAAAAAATTCCCGTGAAATCTTTCAAAAAATTTATACAATGCAAAATAAATGTTTGCGTAGTTTAGAAAAATGTTTATTGCCATTAAAACAATGTACAACCTGTATTTGGAAACATGTTATCATGTATTCAAAAAGTGTTGAAAACTATTTAAAAAATGTCCAACGTGTATCATAAAAATGTTTCACATGTGCTCTAGGAATGTACGTTGTGAACTAAGAAAAAGTAGACATGTGTTGAAAAGAAGAAAACAGATAAAACCACAAATAAACAAAAAGAAAAGCAAAGAAAACCAAAGATCACAAAGAAAACCAGAGAAAAATGGTGTAAAAAAAGGAAAACCAAAGAAAACTGGTAAAATAACAAATAAAACCAAAGATGAAAAACCCATAGATAACCGGACCTGCACGAACCTATAAGACGTAGCGAACAAAGGATGCTACTCGTCAGGCCCGCTAGACATTGCCCTTAGGTGATTCCTATTAGGAATTGGCACGGGCGACATATAGCCCTGGCGAGTGGGGAGTTCTATCTATCCTTGATTGACAGGCTTGGACAACCCATGCCCTAGAAACCCTCTGGCAGCGTTAGTGACACCACTGGTGTTGGTTGTGCCATAGCAGGGAACTTAAGCATGAGCTGTTCGTAACCCGGCACCACCAAACAAAAAACTGGCGGTGAAGTGGGCGATGTTGGAGAGCACTGGGGGCGGCCGGTATGAGCAGAGAGTTGAAGCTGTCGTTGAAGGCGAGCATGCGGCGGTCTTAGTCCATCGCCGACAGTGCCCATCGGCACGAAGGACAACTTGTGTTGTAGCGGAAGCGATAGCTGGAGCAACTCATGAGTGAAGATCGAGAGCGGGAAGATCGAGAGCAGAGAGTTGAAGCTGTCGTTGAAGGCGAGCATGCGGCGGTCTTAGTCCATCGCCGACAGTGCCCATCGGCACGAAGGACAACTTGTGTTGTAGCGGAAGCGATAGCTGGAGCAACTCATGAGTGAAGATCGAGAGCGGGACGACCGACATGGCGGAGTGACGGACTAGTGGGACTGAGAAGGGGACTTGCAGCAAACACCGATAGGGTTGACCGACATATTGCGGATTATAAACTTTACAAAACTTGTTTTAAGATGTGATATTCAAAGTTAAAAAGAAACATGGAGGGAAAAATATGTAGAAATTTTTTTTTGACAAGAAGAAAAAAAATGTGGACGTGGGTCCATTTGGAATTGGACCACACTCATCGTTTGTCCAGTGCCGTTGGTAATTACATGAGTAAATCCATCTGCGGCTGCGCAGTGGTGGTTCTGAATTCGATTTGATTGTGTGTGTGTGGTCGATCTTTGTTGGGCTGGGGACCAGATGGGCCGGCGACAGGGAAGAACACTCTCCACCTTGCACACTCAGTTTGAACTTGAAGTTAGTTTGATGTTGGTCCCATGCCATATCAGTTAATTATATATTTAATTAACGAGCGCATATGCACTTATGCATCACTCCATGCAAGTGGCGCGCCACCAGTACCTACGAATCCATCAATAATTAAGGCGGTGCTAAAAAAAGACATTCATTTAAATTACACACAGAGGCAGAAAATCTCAAAATTGCTCTGAATTTTCTCGAACAAATCTCATTTTTACCTTGGTGAATCCGGCCAAACTTGAACCCAACTCTAGTCCCCACTTCTTCTTCTTCTTCTTTTTTTTACCTTGGCGGTAGCATTTGTGTAGGATAGAAATGGAGTTGGGAGACCCATGCACTAGCTGGGGCAACAAAGAATATTTCATCCATGCATACACACTTGAAGCTAAGATGCATGTCGATGGAGCAAAAGCTTAGCTATTGCATGCGGTAAAACGTTTCATGCGTAAGTACGACCTCGCTACTACCTAGCTAGTCCTGGGCTGGCTAGCTAGCCGGGGCAGCATGCACTTGCCACCTTCAGATTCCATAATGTCACTACACTAATCAATCAATGCATGCATTCGCTTTTCTTCCTGCCGCCAACCTACCCACACTCCTACTACACCACGTCAAGCTGAAGATCAGCTGGTACTAAGCGGATTAATAATCAACGAAAAATCGATGGGAAATACAAAGACACTACTAGTATGATAGCACTCCTACGTACTGCTGCTGCTGCTCTACCTGCGTACGGTCTGCTCTACGTACTACGACGACGACTGCTAGCTGCTGCTACTGGTAGCTATAAATTGGAGGTAGCTAGGCGACATCGCGCTGCTCCTCCTTGATCGCGCCGGGGAAGAGGTCCAGCGTCTTCAGCGGCCGGCAGAACAGCCCCGTCGCCGTCACCGGCGCCGCCTGATCTTCCGTCGCCACGGCCAGCTGCTGTGGCTGCTGCTCGTACCGCGACGGCCGGCACGTGTCGTCCACCACGCCGAAGTTGCCCAGCCTCCCCAGTGAGTACTCCGGCGATCCTACTACGCCTCCACCCTGAAGTCACAGTAGTATATATGAGGTCAGGTCAGGCATGAGCATGAGCAGCTCAGGATGAACGTAGCTTGTACGAGCAAGTAGCTAATCGATGGAGGAGAGGAGGACGACAAGGTAGCTTAGGTTTGTACCTGGTGATGGAAGGACAGCGGCGTGTTGGGCGGCGAGGGGTCGGCGCACCGGCTCGCCGGCACGGCGGCGAAGGGGTAGGCGTACCCAGCAGCAGCAGCAGCATAAGCGGAAGCTGGGACGGTCGTCGGGAGCAGGTGCTGGTCGTAGCTGCCGCCGGCGCAGGAGGCGGAGTAGTACTGCTGCTGCTGCTGGTGCTGCAGCAGCGGAGGGGGAACCGCGCCGGCGCCGAGGAGCTGCTGCTGGTGGTGGTACTGGCCGGCGTTGGCGGCGGCGTAGTAGTGGGCGCAGGAGAGGAGGTGGCGGCTCATGCAGAGCCTGCGGCGGAGCTTCTGGCGGTCCCGGGCCTTGTGGTTCTGGAACCAGTAGAAGACGTTCTTGCCCTCGATGCGGCCGTAGTGGGCCAGGTGCGCCGTGATCTGCTGGATCTGCGACGCGTTGGGGGTGCGCAGCCCGCCGCGGTACATCTCCTCCAGGATCATCAGCTGCTCCGGCGTCGGGCACCACCGCGTCGTCCCCGTCACCACGCTCGTCGCCGCCGTCGTCGCAGTCGCCGTCGCCGCCATCGCACGTGCCAAGGCTCTAGCTCGCTCTTGCTCGATCTATTGGTGGAGTGGACTGTGGACGGAGAGACAAAAGGTGTACTAGGATGAAGAAGAGAAGAGAAGGGGAGTTTGCTGGTTGGTTGGGTTCGTTTGGTTTGGTTGCTCCCTGTGTGGCAAGCCAAGGATGGCCGGGCAGGGGTTATTATAGGCAGCCGCGTGCGCGAGGCGACACTCTCCAGTGAGTAGAGAGAGAAAGAGAATCTAGCTCAAGAGAGAGAGAGAGTGAGTGAGTGTATGTGTGTGTTAGAGAGGGAACGGTCTAGAGAGAGAGCGCATGCATATGGCTGTGTAGAGTGACACAAGGAGGAATGGAGAGTGGCCAAGGGTGCATGCATGCATGCAAGAATTAATGTGTGTGTGTGTGTGTGTGTGTGTGTGGTGTACCGTTGTAGGGTGGATTTCGTGATTGTATAATCGATTGCAGCATGATGGTGGTGGCCGGCCCGTTGCATGATGCTCCGATTGGATACATTTGTCTTCGAGACATTTTGGTTCTGTCTCCTCCTGGACACAAGTACTCGTGTGGTACGTACGATCGATGTATACGTGGTGATGGATATACGCAGAGTTATTTGACACTCGTGGTACTTCGCATACTCTATGACACTACGCGCGTAGTGTCGCGCGCTGAAGCGGAATATACATGCCAGTGGGTACGTACATACGCTACTACGTGTTTCCTGCCATGCACGGACAGGGGCGCAGAGAGGGGTGCAATGCATGCATGTGAGGTTCAGTTAATGTTATGTCGTATACGTGTCCGTATATGCTGTATGTGGAAGTTGCAAAATTGGAGATGCATGCACGGGCACGGAATTCGGCTTGGGAGGCTGGCTCAGTGAGTGAAATCGTGGCTTTTGGCTGCAGAATGTGAGGAGCTTGCGAGTTGTGACCACCACGCTTTTTTTTTGGCAAGGAACTGATAGTAGAGCGAGGGGCTGAATGTACAATTTCTTTTATCAGAGATACTATGGACCAAAGAAACAAATCAGGGGAAAACTCTGATCTATCCTCGAACATCATGTCAGTACAAAGAAGACAAAAAAAAATACATCCGTGTTCGTAGACCATCTAATGATGAATACAAGCACTGGGGTGAGACGAATGCATGCCACGGTCATCGTCCCTTCCTTACGGGAGCCGGGCAAAACTTCTTATATAGTACTCGGTTAGGAAGTCGTCGTGCTACTGCCCCAAAGAACCGGTGGACCAGAACAACAACCGTTGTCGATGAAAAGAAGCGTAGATCGAAAGGATCCAACCTGTAGACAAGGAACTTAAACCGGATCCCAGCAGATCCACCGGAAACAAACACCGACCGAATCTCCCAAGATCCTTCGAAGACACACCTCCATACGCCAAACCCTGTCGGGATTGGGGATAGGAGGGAAGGGAGCCGCCGACACCTCCCCTTCCTCCTTGAGCAGGACACAAACCCTAAATAAACTTTAAAGTACGAAGTAGAAAGCCTCCAACCAAGCAAGTGGTGGAATCCACTGCGGCTCCATAGCACCAAGGCCAGAGAAGACGAGACAAATAGACGGCAAGGGCGGCGAAAGACAGGGAAACTCTAGGGGGAGTTGCTCGCGGACGAGGTCGAGGAAAAAGGCATGTCTGTGCCAAACCCTCAACTTGCTAGGATAAATAATGCAGATGCCACCATTTTTAGACTCTTATTTCATACGTATAATTCGTACAAATGCACAATATTCCATGAATCATTTGGAACTCACTAAACTTGGCTATCATATGTTGGATCACTTTACCCGTGTAAATTATCGAAGAATATAATCGCCGTGTGAAGAAGGTTCTAGCAGAGATTCAGAAAATAGAAGCGGAAAGTTGGCTCGTATTATTTCATATGATTACACACGTAAGAAGATCCACTGAAACAACTTTTTGGTTACTGTAGAGAGGAGTACTGTAAGTACGTTAATCTATAGAAAATGCGTCCTGGCTTTTCTACTGCAAGCGCCTTGAATGTTTGATCAGTATCTAATACGGTTCTATTAACACGTATGTGACGTCTTCTCCTTTCTCTCTGCCATTGGATCAGACAGACCCAGCTAGATGAGAGAGAGAAAGAGAGAGGGGGAGAGAGAGAGAGAAAGTGTTTCAATTGCATTCAAGGGTGGAATTACACGTAGGATTCTGGAGATCTGTCTCGGATTGCGGGCGAGTGGAAGTAAAAGGATTAGCTCGGAAATTATGAGGCGATGATGGCCTCTGCACCGGCACTAAACGCGGCAGCGGCACAACCATCCCGTCTCATCTCTCTCTCTCTCTCTCTCGCTCGCTCGCTCTCATCGGAGTTGCTGTAGCGGGCGCGTCGTCCTTGCAAGGGCTGACTAAATGGTGCTTTTACTTCTGCCTTTCTAGCCTAAACCCTAGGCTTTGTAGCACGCTGTGCTGCATGCCTCCATGGCTGCCAAGATACCGCGCGTACGAGCCCTAGCCATAGCTTAGCTACGGTTCAGCTCTGCGATTGTGAGTGAATCCGCTAAGAAATCCATTTTGATTATCACCCTCCCAAACATTTTGATTATGAATGAATTCCTTCCGTTCTTTGGTCGCAGTTTAATCATGCATGCAGGCCGTCCACTCGGTTGTCGGCCACCTGCCATGCAAAGCATGCATGTTGTGATTCCCCACGTATTCAATCGGAATTAAGAGAGTGGCCTTGATCCAAAAGCTGGACCGGATGATTAGCCGGAGTAACTAGCTAGACAGACTGACAGATTAAGCACACTCAGAGACGGGGCAGCATACACCATAAGTGGGCAGTTATACGGTGCTTTTAGGAAATGGACCACCGCGACAGCTACTTAACAAACGGCGTACGGACCGTCAGGTCGAGGCGAAGCATATTCATTATTACTGTAATTAATCTGACTGGTGCCTAGGAACACGTAGTAGCTAGCACTAATAACTGCGACTGGTTCAAACATGACAGTATTTGTCAGTATATATAATCATAACAGTATGGCACTATCTAGGCCCCAGCTAGTTAGCGAATTGTTCCCTACAAAGGATTACACTAATTAGTGACACTTGCTTTATTTATCCTTTCTTTAGATATAGAAGTCTTTATTTATCCTTGTGTCTACACCTGAGGGTTACTCCGTCCATTCAGGTCCAATTTGTAACACTCAAACATACTCCCCTCCATCCCATAATATAAGACGTCTTTTGTCACTAGTATTTTAATGAAAATATTGATCATTAATATGATTAATGATATACCAATTATATACCATAACGTTATGTACCATTGTAAACTTCTTTCAAATGTTAATCCAATTGTATAGCACTGTTTGTGGCATGTAATCAATAATATATTTTTAAGTTGGACAACTAATAATATGTTGCTGAAAAATATTATGTTTATCAAAATAGTGGTGAAAGTTTTTCTTAAATGATGCGGGTCTTATAAAACCAAACAGAGAAAGTAGCGTCGAACTGACGGGCACACACACGCATCAAGGAAAAAAATATGCGTGCCTTCTTTTTCTTGACGGTTTCTCGCCGTCACTAATTGAAACCATGTTGGCAAGCCAGAGGTACTATCGATATATTTTTCTTAATGATTTTCTACCGTGACGGCTTTCGACGCGAAGGATTTCAATTTGGCAGACAGACTGACATATTAAGCATACTCAGAGACGGAGAAGCATACATAAGTGGGCAGTTAGGCCTTGTACAATGGAAGGTGCTTAGGGGAGGTGCTTAGAGAAATAAACCAGGCTTTTCTTAAGCACTGGTGCTTATTTGTACAGAATAGGCACCGGTGCTTCAGAAAAACCTGGTTCATTTTTCTAAGAATCTTTCTAAACACCTCCCATTGTACAAGGTCTTATATGGTGCTTTTAGGAAATGGACCACCACGATAGCTACTTAACAAACGGCTTACGGACCGTCAGGTCGAGGCGAAGCATATTCATAATTACTGTAATTAATCTGACTGGTGCCTAGGAACACGTCGCACTAAATCGCAACTGATTCAAACATGACAGTATTTGTCAGTATATATTATCTATCTACTAGTATAATAGTATGGCACTATCTAGCCCCCAGCTAGTTAGCTAATTGTTCCCTACTACTCCTGAGTGTTCCACTAATTAGTGATGACTTACTAGTCTTTATTTATCCTTGTGTCTACACCTGAGTGTTACTCTGTCCATTCAGGTTCAATTAATCACAACCAAACATATTTTAATGAAAACATTGATCATTAATATGATTAATGATATACGTGTTATATACCATAAAGTTATGTACTTGGAAAGTTCTTTCAAATGGTTCTTTTAGGGCACGTATTTGAAATGTTAATCCTTTCATATAGCACCCTTTGTGGCATATAACTAATAATATGTTGATATAAAATATTATGTTGATCAAAATAGTGGACAAAGTTTTTCTGAAATGATGTGGGCCTTATAAACCCGAACGGAGAAATTTTGCTTCCGGCTGATGGGTGCACACACTCATGAAGGAAAAAAAATATGTATGCTGTTTTTTTGACGGTTTCTCACCATCACTAATAAAAACAATGTTGGCAAGTCAGACATACTATTGATATTTTCTTTCCTATCGGTTTTCTACAGTGACCGCTTTCGATGCGAAGGATTTCAACTTGTCAGACAGGAGGAGGCAAGAAAGTCATATGATAATATATCTTCTTCATTCCATGAATCCAAATTAGGCAAATGTTCGAATTCCCTCCGCTTCCAGGCTATGGCTCTGGACATTGGCATGATCCTTACAATACCAATTTAAATCTCACCTTGTGCTAAGTAACTACAATGTCACCGTCCATTTTAAAATATAAGGTGTATTTTTTTTCAAAAGGCAAACATTTCTATGTTTGACCATATCTAGAAGGGAAAATAACTAACTACAATATCAAATAAACAAATGAATCTAATTATACCCATTTCTTAATTTCTCTATAAACTTGATTGGGCATTTATAAGTTTGACTTCTCAAAAATACCATTTGAAATGAACGGAGTATATATAAAATCTATGTAGTAGAAACCCGCGTGTGGCCTTCCATTGGCATGTCTCGTTGTGGTTTCTATGCAACTGCTTGCGGGTTAGCTTAGATGATGGAGCTCTATGCATGGTGAAGTCAGAGTCGTCCGTTCGGAGGTAAATGGTGATGACGATGACGCTTGCGACTTCTCGGCGGAAGTCTTTTCTTCTTTGCAGCTTTGTGTTCCATGTCATCGGCCAAGTTGGCCGGTGATACCCATGTTATGTGGGTTGGACTGTATCGATTTTAGCCCAATTAACCGAGCAATTCCCACTCTTTTCTTAATCAATGAAAATGACAAGTCTTTTTCCTTGTAAAAAACAGTTTTGCAGCCAAAACCTGCCGTTCATTTTTGGCAAATTTTAGCTGAAGCCAAAGGCCATTTCAAACGCGAATCAGATTCAGCTGAGTTAAACGTTCACCTTTTGACAGGAGGAGCAGGAAGCCCACGTAGGAAGCTATATAGACCCAGGCGGCATAGCTATAGGTGGTAGCGACGCAGAGGGATTAATATGGAATCGACGCGCCGGCCGGCCGGCCGTCCGGCCCTGCTGCTGGCTGCTGCCACACGGAAACCGATCAAAATGCATATACTAGTACCCCCGCTGGTACGCCACGGTGGTACCAGCATGTAGTAGTATATGCATGCATATGCATGCACAGTACCGCGCCTGCATGCAACGCAACGGTGGATGGGTGGAAATGTGACGTGTTGTCTGAAGGAATTGAATGGAAGAACCGGATCGGAAGCATGCTGGTGCTGGTGCTGGTGCTGCTCAGGAGGCGTCTAGTCTTGTAAAGTCAGTGGCCAGGGCCTCACAAACTGGCTGGAGCTGCGGGTGAGAAACAGGTGCGTGCAACGCCCAGCTGAATGCCTTGTCCTCTCCATCCATCCATCCATCCATCCGTCTCCAATCTCTTGAGTTGGATCGGTGCAAGATACATCATGTACGTATTTGTCTTTCTTTCTTTCTTCGATTTCGTGTTGAGTTGCTCGCCTGCGAGCAGCCACAGGAGCTAGATCCTTTTGCCGCCTACTCATTGGTGCATCATTGTGTCGTTGATCCGCCATGCATGCTCTGCGTGCTCGGCCTTTTGTTCAAGAGGAGAAGAGAGAATAAGTTGGAAGTAGTTTCTTTCATTTTGTGAAAGAACTAAAACCACGTAAATAATCCTGAGCAATCGATGTACACTCAAAACATGCTAGGCTGCCAGCATTGTATATTGCACCCGTAGTATGTAAGAAATTAATCCAGAACATTCAGATGGTGACATGGTCATTGCTCATTTCGTGTACACATGCATGCTTGCATATGTACCTGCTCTGCTGTGTGTAACATATTCCGCGCATATATTTGCATGGATTCCAAGTATCAGACACACATCACATGCATGCATATTAGTTGCACCCACGCACACACAACGGTACAATATATAATAACCGAAATGTCATGTTTCTGCATTCACGCATGTCCGTGTGTGCGAGTATGATGTGGATATGTAAAAAGAGTGTGATGTACCCAAGACACAGTAAACTCAAAGGCGTAGTGCACAGCCGTAGTAACAAAAAGTTATTGCTAATTCTGGTACGTACTTGGTCCCAAATATATATCCAAGATACGCGCGAATGGTATCCTCCACGTACACTTAATTTCCTGGCCCGTTTTTCTCTCCTTGTGTCAGACCCGCTACACGTACGTGCCCAGCCGTGTGTACCCAGCTAGCCTAGTTACTCCAGCCGTACATGTAAACAAAAATATTTGCTCCAGCGTGCCTGTGGCTGCATGTGTGTATGTGCGTCTGGTCGATTTGATAGATCGGTCGAGGAGTTGACCGAGATGCCATGCTCATATTACTACTATACTACCTCCAAAAGTATTTATTGTTAGGGCTACTGCAGCGGCAGTATCATCTTATCACAGACTACTCCATGCAGGACGTAGTAGGATGGATGCATGCGGCTGGTAGCTGCTGTGTGTCTGCGTTGATCTCTGTGGTGTTCTGCGTGTCTCTGGCTCTCGGGAATACGATCCATGTACAGTACGTAGCGGCAGCATGCACGCACCGGCCTACATGCATGCAACGTCGAGCGAGATCTCCTCTCTTCCGCGGATCGGCGGTGCCAGCGGCACAGTAGTATTTTCTAGTCGTATTATTCATTCTTCTTCTCTGGCTTCCTTCCATGGCTCGACAAAGTTGACAAACTTATTGCTTGTCAGTAAGCGTTCACTCCTGTCAGAACGGAAGAAAAGGCTACCCCGCTTTCTCTCTCCAGAACTCTAGCTGGGTGATAGCTTCTTCCTCGCTACCCCTATTTCTCTCTCTAGAACGTAGTAGGCGCTAGCTGGTTGTTTCACCATGAAAGGCGACCTCAGCTCCGGCCCGCCGGCCGGCCGGCCGGCCGGCCTTCGTGATGTCCCGTCTCCTCAGTGGTGTACTGTTGAATATATATGTACAGCTAGCTAGCTATAGGCTTTGGGGTTCAGTTAATTGGCGAGAGAGAGAGAGAGAGAGAGTAATTAAGGGTGAACAGAGACAGGACCATAACAGCTTTCAGAGGGTACTTGCAGCCGGAATATTTCAGAAGTAATTAAAGTACTCTGCGTGCGGTACTGCGTGTGTGTGTGGGCAGTGAAGAACCAAGCAGGCCCTCACGTGATGCCATTATTTTTGTTTTTATTTCTGTACTAATGGTAACAATCTATGATTTACATGTATTTTTTGTACTAGAGGAAACACGTTATGATGCATGCTGGACAATTGGATGTGTACTAAGGGCATCTCCAATTGCAGACCCTCGAACCGCCCCATCCGTCCGGACCGCGGCTCCGACGTGTTTTGTCACCTGTCCTCACCTAAAACCCTCTTCGTCCCCCGCGGTCTTTCCCGCCCAAAGCGGTCAGTGCCGCATTCATTCCGGCTCAGAGCGGTCGCAACCTCTCACATTGCTCCGACATTGAAGCGGCGTTGGCCGAGACCGGTGCACGCACCTTCTCCGCGTTTAAAGGACAACCTATCCATCCGCCTCCCTCCATTAAACATATGCGGTCGCCGAGGAACCTACTCAGGCGCCACCCGTCTATCCGTCTGCTGCCCATAGTTAATCATCTCGCCGCCCGGCCTGCTATCCGCGCGCTATAAAAACTCCAAGCCCGACAACAGCCGCATCCAACCCCCTCAGCTCCCTATCGCATCTCACCTGACATGGCCTTCTCGAACTCCAAAGCCCTGTGTGACAACCTCTCATCCAAACTGAAGATTGAGATCGCCGCCATTGCGGTCGGTTGGCACACCGACAGAGAAAGAGCTCTCTGGAGGCTAGCGCTGCTGACAAGCCAATGGAAGAGGTGGGCGACGACAAGCCGGCGCCACCATCCTGGCTGAGGAGCATGCCGACCAGGCCTAGAAACCCCGCTTCCTCGAGGACATGGTGTTGGAAAAGCGGAGGAGCAACTCGCCGCTGGCACGGGCATCACGGAGGATGTGGACGTGGATGAGCAGGAAGCGATGTTCCTATCCTACCTCTTTGCCCGTGACATCCGCTGTGAGCGGTGGCGGTACCGCGTCCAGCACGCGGAAAAAGAAGCGGCCTTAACGGAGATCGACAAGGCAGCTGATGAAGTTTACGACAAGGACGCGGATGATGTCGCCAGCTCCGCATCGACCGTACCCAGCCGCCATGACAACGAAGCTGGCACGTCCGCCGGCGCCGTCGGCAGCGCAGAAGAGTAGAGCACCGGAGTCCACTGACGCTTGGATTCCACAAAGGACACAACTCTCACTCCTCTTGAAGTTATGCTTGGCAGGCTCATCATCGTCGGCTAATTAGCCGCTTGCCGGCTTCGCGGAGGTAGGGCTTCATTTTTCAGGGCTCACGACCGGTTGTTGAGCTGCCGAACATAGGGACTGGGCGCCGGCGACCATTTAGACTAGGTTAGAATAAGGTTTAGTCCAAATATGTTGAAAATGTAATGCATGTGCTCTAGTTTAGATGTAAATAATCCGGTTTTATGTAAAAGTTATCCAAGTTTCAATGAAACGCGTCCAATTTGTTTAAATTTCATTTCTTTATTTTCATTAAATTCCGTTCAAATTGTCTCCGGACATTTGCGACTACGGTTGGATGGCTGGCTCCCGCATCAGTGTGCGGACTGGTCTCCGTCGGTCCAGGGACGGACACAGCATCCGGTTTGGCAGTCAAACATTCAAGATGCCCTAATATAATTTTCTAAAACATAAAAAAACATTTTATGGTAAGTTTTAATGAAGTGGGCCACGGGTCCAAATTTTTACTTGGCGTCTCCTAAATAAAAAATGGCACAATTTTTAACTCATAACAATATCGGCAAAAAATAACTTTAAGCATTTTATCAATATGAATATTTTGATGAAAATGTAAAAATACATTGCTGCGAATAAATAGTCATGCTGATTTTTACATAGCATTTGACGTGTAATTTTGGGCCATAATTTAATATGAGTATTTTGGTAAAAAATACAAAATTACAGTATTGTGGAAAAATTCAACACAAATTTACTGCCACTATATTCTCGGGATTAATAAATTACGGGCTGTTTTGATTCCAAGGAATTTCACAGGGTGTTTGTTGTAGGACTATTATCCTTAGAATTTTTTTCTGCATTGGTTGTTTGATTCATCATTCATAGTATTCTACAGAAATGTTACCTCAGGAATGATTTTTACTACATACCATATGAAATCTAGCATCCGCTCGAACCTATTGGGAAAATCCTTTTTTCTTTTCTTTTGTGATGCAATCAAATAAACTCAAACCATGTAGGATTCGAATGGGCATGGCATCTCATTCCTATGTTTTTTTTATTTCTGCGTTTCTACAACCCTGCAGATCATTTTTTTTTTGAGAAATACCCTCCAAATCAAATTGGCCCTACTAGTCAAAGTTTGATGGTTTTGACTAGCCTAGTCATCTAGTATTTTCGAACATTGCTGGTTACCACTCTTGCATGCTCCAAGCCTCCAACCACTAACCGAGAGAAGTGAATTTAGATGAGGATACTGACTCTGCATGCATGCTATAGCTAGTACTGCTGCCCGCATCCTAAAGGTTGAAATGTTAATACTACCACAGTACACCACCAATTGCAAAGGCACCCAACTTTATGTCTTGCTATCACACTCTCTTATCTGATCTGATCAAAGGCTATCTAGCTGCTACTGTGGCTGGCCGGCCTGCATGCAGTAACTACACAAACATGTATACGACCCCTTGCTAGACTTTTTACTGGTGCAATAACTTGACAGAAACAAAAACACAAGAGGGTATCCTTCTGTCTTACTGCTCCTGCAGTCCTAGTAAGTAGGCATTGATTGATTGTCATGCATGCACATCAGCATATACAATTCTTTCTTGAAGAATTCAGTCGATCAGTACCACTAGCTGGAGTAGTATTCACTCACTGACCACACAGCTGCTGATCATCTCCAATTCAAAACAGATTCTTCCCCGGCACCTCTTTTATGGCCCTGTGTGTGCATCAGCTAGCTAGCTAGCTGTCCAGTTGCATGCATATTGAACTCATCTGCATGCGAAATAAACATCTTGTCTCTTCCTGTTCCTCTCTTCTTTTATTTTTGGGAACTTTTCTGGTCCTATCCATCTCTCTTTCTCTCTCCATCCCTCCCCCCTTCATCCATTAATACATTCATTGTGTCTCTGTGCAATGGTTAAGTGGCACTATACATACATATTCGTATGCACGTACACAAGGATGTATGCATGTCATCGGTAGCTAGCTTTGCTTTGGCTTTGCACTCTTGTAGCCAGTAGCCATAGGCCAATGGCTATGATGCAGCACTTCTCTGCTTGCAATCGATGTTGCAATTACTAGTAACCTGTGTGCAGCTACGAGCTATATAGCGTGTATTTATATGCAAGTAGTGAAGCTATATAGTTTTTTTTTGATGGAAGCTATATAGGTTTGCCTTTCATTAATTTTTGTGTTGCTCTTTTCAGGAGAGGTCTCCCTAGCTACTCCCTGCCGTGGAACTGAAATCTTGCACCAGAGCTTCTAAAAGAAAACACAAAGGTGAAGGGCTGCATGTAACACTAAATGAGATCATATCTTTCCTAAAAAAAAAAGAGATCATATCTAACTACACTATGCATGCATGCATAGCTATAGGGAATTAGGAACCAGGCCGGACATTGCATTGGGGGACGGGCTCCAGGGAGCCCGTTATTTGTATTTTCATCGAAGATACTTTTCCCACATATCAAATTTTTTTGAAAAAATATACACGTAAGAAAATATTTATAGTATACATGTACGTATTTTCATGAACACAATACATAGATCAAAATGGTTTTTCTTTGTTGTATTTGGTTTTTTTTGTCTTTTTTCTGAAGCCTGCAAATAATAGTATTATTCAGTGAAACTTTACAAATACCTACAGAACATGTATATGTATTTGTAGACTTGTTTTTGATTTTTGAAATTAGGGACGTGTTAGAAAATTCAACAAAAGAAAAGGAATTTAAAAATAAAATCAAATGTTAGAAAAAGTGAATCATTCATAAGAAATATGTATTACATAAATGTTGCACATTTTTCATTTGACTAGCTTGACCCTTGACACCCACAGTTTCTGTTTACGATACTTCTGGTAGTTTTAAATTTCATCACATAAGCTTTCTAGGAAATTTGTATTATAGAAATAAGCGTAGGTCACCACTTCAATTGTAATCCAAGCCTAAATTCTTACATTTTCTATTTTTCCTCATTCTAAAATGCATACTTGTTTTTAATCCATGTGGCCATTGTATCATAAAAAAAGTTTGACATTAAGTGCCCCGTAAGAAAAACAACCCAACTCCAATAACAGTTAGATCACACTCCTGAACTCTAGAAGTCATTTACTTTACCTCCTCCACCCAAATTGTGGTGGTTTTGGTTGTAGCGTCAAGGTGTCAATATTAGTGATGGCAAAATGTCCATGTGGGAAACAACAGTTATGTAACCATAGCCCATAATGGAAAATAGTAAATACAATTATTAACTAAATAATCAGTAATTTTAGGAAAGCTGTATTTTTTTAAATAATGAACTTTAGGATATGATACAGATGCTTTATAAGGGTAAGCAGATTTTTTTCTAAACTAAGGAAAACAATTAAATAAAGTAAAATTACAAATTTTGTTAAAAGCGAAAAATATTTCTGGATAAAAGTAGTTAGTTAGATACCTATATAAGGTTCACATATTTTTTCTTATGCTACCTTTTTTTTAGTGTTGTATTTTATAGCTTATTTTTAATGTGAAAATTTATTTCAAATATGAATTATTTCTTTTTCTAAAACTGCCTTATCCCTAAAATGCTCTATTATTGTAATTCTTTGTGTATATTTTCGAAATGGCCTCAATCTAAACTCATACTTTGCATCCATGTGGAAACATATGTCACAACAAAACATTGGCAACTAAATGACACATTAGTCAAAATGACTTGATTCCAATATTGGCTAGATCATACTCCCCATTCTCGGAATCATCTATTACCCCCTCCACCATATTTTAGCGCTTCTGGCTATCATGACACCTAGGTGTCAATAATATTAGCATTATAATGCCCATGTGGTAAAAAACAAGATGAGAAGACCTAAAAAGTCAGAATAATAAATCTAAACATTCAAACAAACATAAAATAGCTATTACTAAAAAAATAAAAAGAGAGAACTCAGAACTTGAATATAGTGTGAAAATTATTTAAAATTTATAAGATACAAAAAAAGAAAAGTGACGGGGGAGGGGGCTATGGACAAGCTAGAAAAACATATACACAAACTTTAAATATATTTTAATTAATATTTACATGCTATTATATTTCTGATCATCTTGGAGATGTTGATTACTAAAATTATCCAGTTTCCATTTTTATGAAACTCCATTTTTTTCTAAAAAATATCCCTATTTTCTATTAGTGTTTGTTTGCTAACTGTGTCAAAATTATTTCACAAGAACTATTGACACCTAAGCGACATGTTACTCAAAAT
>NC_041381.1:66534139-66543130 GCF_002162155.2 Triticum dicoccoides
CACATGACCAATATATCACAATAAGGAGTCACACTTAACAATCGAACTACAATACCGATTAGATCACACTCCTAAGAATCATTTACTTGGCCATGTCCTCCCAAATCGTGGTGGCTTCGGTTTTTGCAACATCTAGGCGTCAATATTATTCACAGTGTCATGTCTATGTGGTAAACACATAGTTGAGTAATTGTAACCTAGTTTGGAAAACATTAAACCCAAATATTAAATAAATACTAACTTATGGTGACATTTTTTAAATTTTTCCAAAGGAATTTCAGAAATAGGGGAGAAACACTTTCAAAATTTAAAAAGTCATCATAAATTAATGAAAATAAACAAAGAAAAATAATAGATAAAAGATAAACATAGAAAAATTAACAAAGAGGAAGGAGATTGTAGAAATGTCTAGAAGTGCATTTAAAATCTTACCAAAATTTCAAATGGTTAAGCATATACCTAGATATCATCAAATTATTTTATGTGCAAAAAATATCATTATTACACTATATAATTTAATTTCATCATTTTTTATATTTATCTTTCTTCTGAAATTCTACTTAACATATTTTCCAAATCATCTTTTCTTGTAATACAACTTGTTCATTTCCTAGTTCTAGACCCACATTTCTTTCCATGTGGGTGATGAGTGTTATTTTTACGCTCATCATACCGTAGTTTAAACCAGTATTATCTTATAAATCTGAGATATTCACTCCGATATTACTACTAATGACTAACAGAATGCAAGAAATCGCAAAATCCTCACTTTATTTTGTTTCCACGAGAAAATGGGCTCTATATTAGTAAAATCAAGCATATACATGGAAAGGACCAAAATGAAGATAGAGGAGATTAAGTGGGAGGCGCAACAGAAGCAACAGAGCGCAAGACAATGTTAGGTATGGGCGCAAGTGCTTGCAACTATTACAAAGGGGCCATTGTCAAATTCGCAACAGAGTAGTCACCAAAACCTCATCTCCGCACCAAAGGCCATTCGCCAACCCTAGCCGCCGCCATTTCCCATCTCATCTCCATAGCCCTGCCTTTACCATCACGGCAACAAACCACCTCCAAGTTAGCTATACTTATTATCGTTTATCGCAACCGGCAACCATTGTACGACATATTATGAATAAAGCATTCATCTTGCTGTGTTCTTCAATGATTTCTTCTTGTGATCCAATCGCCATGTTTGTGTTATTCGGTATGGTCATGGGATGAGGCATGGCCTTGCAACCGATGTGTTTGTTTGAGGAATCAATGGAAGGACTTTGAACTAATTTCATGTATGTGTGAAATAAAAGTGCATCGTAGTTGTGTATTTTCTCTCTTGCGTTATTCAACCCTGCAGGTAACAAGGATCATGGAGTTTGAGCCACGAGGAGGTTAAGGGTAGGGATAACGTGAAGCACTATTCATAAGGCTAGTGAAAAAAAGGTTTAGTATGGTGGCGTGGACCCAATCTGTGGGGATACATGAGGTGTGGTCATTAAACACCCAATGCATTTGTCTGATTTATCCTAATAATCGAGGTAACCACATGCCATGGAAAGGGCCTACGGTTGGACAACTAACTCTTGATGCAGTGCACATTCCGGTTAAGACGTAATTTGGACGCATTACTAATGTCTACTATACAACTTTATTCTTGTAGACTTTGTTAGGCTTCTAAGAGCAAAGTTTTGTAGGACAACAATAAATTTTCCTCAAGTGGATGACCTAAGGTTTATCATTCCATGGGAGGTGTAGTATGAAGACGGTCTCTCTCAAACAACACTGCAATCAAACACAACGAGTCTCTCGCATCCCCAAAAGACCCAATACAATTAGGTTTTCTAGTTGGCTACATTAGTCTTGGTGTATGATAACTCACAAGTATAGGGGATCAGTTGTAGCCTCTTTCGATAAGTAAGAGTGTCGAACCCAACGAGGAGCTAAAGGTAGAACAAATATTCCCTCAAATTCTATCGACCACCGATACAACTCTATGCACGCTTAACATTCGCTTTACCTAGAGAAGTATGAAACTAGAAGTACTTTATAGGTGTGATAGGATATGTTTGCAAGATAATAAAGAGCACGTATATAAAAAGTAGGGGCTGTTTAGATAAAGAAACAACTAAATTAGTTTTAGTAGAGATCTTTTTGTCATAAGAAAGTTATTTGTCCCCAGGCAATAGATAACTAGACCGGTAATCATTATTGCAATTTTATATGAGGGAGAGGTATAAGATAACATACTTTCTCTTCTTTGATCATATGCACTTATGATTGGAGCTCTAGCAAGCATCCGTAACTACTAAAGATCATTAAGGTAAAACCCAACCATAACATTAAAGTATCAAGTCCTCTTTATTCCCATACGCAAACAACCTACTTACTTGGGTCTCTGCTTCTATCACTCGCGCCACCCAGCATAAGAAAACCATGAACATATTGCAAACCCTACAACAGGGATCCCTCACGCTTGCGCGACACGAAGATCACCATAGGACAGCACCAATAATAAAACATGCAACTCAAACCAATCACGTTCATCAATCAACCCATAGGACAAAACGGATCTACCCAAACATCATAGGATAACCATACATCATTGGAAAATAATATATAGCGTTGAGCACCATGTTTAAGTAGAGATTACAGCGGGGAGAAGAGGTGTTACACCGCTGCATAGAGGGGGAGAGAGTTGGTGATGACGGCGACGAAGTTGTTGGTATAGATCGCCGTCACGATGATGGCCCCGGTGGCGTTCCGACGCCCTCGGGAGAGAGGGGGAGAGAGACCCCCTCCTTCTTCTTCTTCCTTGACCTCCCCCTAGATGGGAGAAGGGTTTCCCCTCTGGTCCATGGCCTCCATGGCGGCAGAGGGACGGGAGCCCCTCCGAGATTGGATCTCTCTCTTGTTTCCTTCTATTTCTGCGCTCCCAGATTCTAGCCTTTCACCGTTTCTTAAATTCCCGGAGATCCGTAACTCCGATTGGGCTGAAATTTTAACATGACATTTATCTGAATATTAGTTTTCTTGCGGTGAAATAAAGGCACCGAACACCTTACAGGGTGACCACAAGGGACCAGGGCACGCCCCCTGCCTTGTGGCCCCCTCGGGCATCGTCTCGCATTGATTCTTTTTCCCAAAAATCACATATATTCCAAAAAAATCTCCGTAAGTTTTTATCGCATTTGGACTCCCTTTGATATGGACTTTCTGCGAAACAAAAAACATACAACAAACAGGAACTGACACTGGGCACTGGATCAATATGTTAGTCCCAAAAATAGTATAAAAAGTTCCCAAAAGTATGTAAAAGTTGTAAAATATTGGCATGGAACAATAAAAAAATTATAGATAGGACGGAGACGTATCAGTGTCCCCCCTTCGTCCCCGCTTGGGCGACACGGGCGGCACCCTAAGCCCAGCCACAGGGGGCGCACAGTCCCTCCTCCCCTCCCTCTGCCATGCCGGGGGATGCCGCCGGCCTAAGCCTGGGGGCCGACGGCGGTGGCGGAGGACATCGCCTCTTCCCGGCGGATCTGGGGCTGTGCGGGGGCCCTGAATCATGTGGAGGCGCACCCGATCCGATCGGCATGATGGCGATGGTGGTGGCGCGGCAGTGTCGGAGGTGGCGTGGGCTGCGGGCACGGCGGATAGCCCTATTCGGGTGGCGGCGACGTTGCGGTCAGCATGCTATCCACCTTTGGATCAGCGACGGTGGCGTGGAGGGCCTGGTGATCGCATTGGCGGCACCTTCGGCCATATCTGTTCTGACCAGTGCAGTCGACAGTGGTGGTCATCTCTTCCGTCAGAGGTGGTCAGCCTGTAGCTGGCTGGTCGGATCTCAAGATTTATCATCTAGTCCCGACTATGAGTCGGGGAGACATAGTTGCCGGTGAAAACCGAGCCATTGGCGGGTAATGGCGGCATTTTGTGCTGCTACCTTGATGAAGGCATCGTCATGTAACTGTTGTCGACCCACTCATGCTGCTTCGGGAGAAACCCTAGGATTTGGTCTTCCAGATCGGACTATGGCGGTACTACGGTGCCGTTTCTCTCTTGGAAGCATCATTTGTGGAGCAGCGCTGGAAGACACAGACAAGTGGTTGAGTGGCTTCGTCTTGCATGGAGCTATGGTGGAGCTGTCAAGTCATGCTTGGCCGACAGGTGCTACCACTACAAAAAAGACATATCTGTGACATTATGGGCCGAACGAATTTTTTCTTTCATGCTTATGATACTTCTATGACGATAATTATGACAAAAACATGTATCATCATAGATGTGATGGGCTCCTACTTTTATGAAAAAGTGGAGTTGAAAATGCCGAAGTGCGTTAAAATGTATGATCCAATTGCTTGGTTTGACACCGGGGTGCTCATGATTTATATCTATGCCATGAAGGCGGAGTCGTCCCATTATATTTTTAAAAAGCATGCTAGGTATAACATTCGTATTACCCAGCAAAGTCATGCCATTAAATTTGAAGCTCAACTAAAGTCATTCAGTGAGTAGGGATAACATTCGTTGAGCATCATATATTTTGAAAAAGTAATGATTATGTTCTTGTATTCATGGATATTTTACCATAAAATAGGTTACATGATAAACATGCTAGGTAGCGTTCAACATTAACAATTATGTTTATCATTTACCTACTCGAGGACGAGCAAGAATAAAGCTTGGGGATGCTGATATGTCTCCAACCTATTTATATTTTTTGATTATTTCATGCTATTGTATTATCAATATTGGATGCTTTGGGAATTATTAGAGAAGTTCAAATTCAAACAAGTCGAATTTAATTCAAACTATTTGAGTTTCTAAACCCATTAAAGTGAACTCCAAATGGGATGAACTTTAATATGGTAACCTTACACATTAAATGTGATTTGTGGGATTTTTTTGGAATATTCTATATTGAAGTAAAATTATAACTCAATTTTTTATTTAATATTTAGAAAAAGTTAGGTTGAGTTTTGGGATTTGGACAGGTGTGAAATGGCTTTCTGAAATAGCACGAGAGATGAAGTTGGATTGAAAGAAAATTTTACATGCTGAGAAGAAAAAGAAAAACACTCATACATAAGCATCCGTAAACTAAATATAAATTACAAAGTTGTCCCTGAATGCAAACATTAGGCTTGTGCTGGTACAGTTGTTACATCGGTTGAGCTTGAAATTTGTTTATACACTCAATATACACCATACATGACTTATGTATAGATTTGGCACTTTCTGATGTCGGATTGCTATATTTAAGAAATATATTGAGATTTCAAGGAATATGGTGAATATAATTCAATTTTGAACTGAAAGTGCATAGACAAGTGGGCAAAATTGGTTTGAAATTTTTTATTTGTGTTCTTGAGTCTATGTTTAGGCCTTATCCAAGAAAATAAAAATAAAATCTAGACATGGGGGTGCCAAAACTCGACCTCAAACACGTAGTTTATTGTTTTTTAATTCCAAATGCTAACAAAGTCTGAAAAACATTGACTTGGCATCATGCTCTCATGTAACACCTAGAGGTTGTTGTAAAAAAATTAGAAGGCTTTGCATAAGTTGCAACGTTCGCGACTTAGAAACCGGACCATCTCCATGGAATAATATAGGTTTCAAGAGAGAACGAGTAAGGTTTGGGCAAAGTGATAGGTTTTTCATTGCTTGAGCTCAAAAATAATTCTACACTCAACACAGACCATTGCACTTTCCATACCAAAATTTGGTATTTTTGGGTTCATTTGCTAGGTATTTATCATTATGTGCATTTCTAGGAATTCAATGGATATGATTGAAATTTCATCTACCAAGGCATATTTTTTTTTGAAAAATTTGGGTTGAGAAATATTATTTGTGCTCTCGAGTCTTTGTTTAGGCCCTATCCAAGAAAATGAAAGGAATTTCAAACATGAGGGTTCCAAGAATCAACCCCTAAGAACCCACAAGTGTAGGGGTGCAATTGTAGTTTTTTGTAAGTAGAGTGTTGAAACCAACATGGAGCGGAAGGATTTGCTTGATGGAAAATAGCAAGGAATCACTGTAAAAGCTGCAAAGGTTATTTGATTGTTTGTTTGATTAGGAGAGCAATTGCAAGAATGTAATTTGCATAAAAATGTATTGGTGTAGCAAGTGGTACAATTCTTAATTGTACTAAGGAGAATCTGGTTGTATTACTTATCTGGATCAAATCGTTCTCGAGGCCGGCGACAATCTCACCTAGTGTTTTCATGTAGTTCCATTGATATAAACTTTCATTGCCTCGATAAGTGTTGTGTGGTGGAACCTAAATATGTGCTATTACGTAGACTAAGGCATAGCCAACTACTGGTCGAGAGGGGCTGATGCCTTCCCACCCAACCAGGTTTAAGTCATGATACTTGCAATTTGGTTTGTTACACTAATTATACTGTAGGGGACTCTCTTACAGTATTCCTATAAAAAGTGTTATTATCACATGAAAAAAGTACATACTTATTATTATAGCCTCCATGCAATTATCCACAAATACAAGATAATAATTAAGATAACATCTAACCATAACATTAAACCAGGGATCCCCAATTACTCCTTGTGCAAGAATTCATGAACTAGGGGCACGATAATATATAGTTGTCAGTCCAGTCGCCCATCCTAAGCAAATTTAGAATGAAAGTTTTGCGAGCAGAAGGAATCATAAAAAAATAGGGAGTAGGGGTGGTGTACAGGGCCACCACACGCTCCTAGGCCACGTGGTCCCCTCCAGGCTCAACTCCATTGCCTCTTTTTCCCGATGTTCCTTATCTTTGGTAAAAACTATAAAATATAATCTCCAGAGTTTTTTTCAGACAATTTCCATAAATTTTCATGTTCATGTTTTTTGTCGGTTCTGGAGCATTCCAAAATTTAGTTTTGATGAATTTGTCCGGGGTACTTACATGTATAACACTAGTGTCCACTTCTAGTGGGTTGCCGAAAACGTAGTACTTACCTCTGGGCATTCACCATTCTCGGTATGGTGCCCGCAACACTATTTATCTTGATTGCTCCTCACCAGTAAAGGTCCTAGATAATATATGGGCCTTCCCATTTGGATAGAAGCTTACTTGAATATCCAAGATGAGACTCGTACAAGAGAACCTTATCTCCTCGAGAAGTGTTATGATTGTTTGGGAGGAATGTGATGTGGATCAAACGTCATAACTGTTAAATCCTCTCAGATGGGGCGACTGGGGTCTCTCTCAGTCACCCCAAATCGCGCCGCCTCCAAATATTGCACGTCAGTGTCGCACTCGCGCTTCATCTTTGCTGGCGACTCCCCATTCCCGCACCATGACCTCTCAACCATCATCCTCAAGTCCCTCAACGTCACAAGCTGGAAATATGACATGGATGCAAGAGTAAATCCAGGTTATTATCCTATTTTCCATGTTCATAATTATTTTGTATTTATGTGCTCTATTTTTAATTATTCTTGAATGAGAGATCCAGAGAAACCCAGTTGCATGTGTGGAAACATAAACACCTAACAGATCCGTAGTCTCGCCTCTAAGAGTAGCACATGTATTTGTGATGATCCTATTTTCCTGATCATGGACATTGTTAGAGTAGCAAGGATGCTGGTAATAATGAGAGCACCTTCTTAGTGGAACAATGGTATTGGATAGACCGGATACTTATGATATACTATGATATCACATGATCACTTAGTTTTTGGTATTATAATATAAAGAGTTAACATTTACATATGTGCTACGTCTTGAGCTTGTGTTGGTTTTCCTTGAAGAGGAAAGGGTGATGCAGCAATAGTAGCGTAAATATTTCCCTTAGTTTTTGAGAACCAAGGTATCAATCCAGTAGGAGGCTTCTTAACAAGTCTCACGAACCTACACAAACAAACAAAGAACTCGCAACCAACGCAATAAAGGGGTTTTCAATCTCTTCACGGCCACTTGCGAAAGTGAGATCTGATAGAGATAATATGATAAGATAAATATATTTTTGGTATTTTATAATATAGATGCAGAAAATAAAGATGCAAATAAAAGTAAATTGGAAGCAAATATGATAAGAGATAGACTCGGGGGCCATAGGTTTCACTAGAGGCTTCTCTCGAGAGCATAAGTATTATGGTGGGTGAACAAATTACTGTCGAGCAATTGATAGAAAAGCGAATAATTATGACGTTATCTAGGCATGATCATGTATATTGGCATCACGTCCGCAACAAGTAGACCGACTCCTGCCTGCATCTAGTACTATTACTCCACACATCGACCGCTATCCAGCATGCATCTAGAGTATTAAGTTCATAAGAACAGAGTAACACATTAAGCAAGATGACATGATGTAGTGGGATAAACTCAAGCTATATGATATAAACCCCATCTTTTTATCTTCGATGGCAACAATACAATACATGTCTTGCAACCCTTTCTGTGACTGGGTAAGAACACCGCAAGATTGAAGCCAAAGCTAAGCACTTCTCCCATGGCAAGAAAGATCAATCTAGTAGGCCAAACCAAACCGATAATTTGAAGAGACTTGCAAAGATAACTCAATCATATAAAAGAATTCAGAGAAGATTCAATTATTATCCAAAGATAAACTTGACCATAAACCCACAATTCATCGGATATCGACAAACACACCGCAAAAACAGATTACATCGAATAGATCTCCACAAGAGAGGGGGAGAACATTGTACTGAGATCCAAAAAGAGAAAAGAAGCCATCTAGCTAGTAACTATGGACCCGAAGGTCTGTGGTAAACTACTCACAACTCATCAGAAGGGCTATGGTGTTGATGTAGAAGCCCTCCATGGTGGAATCCCCCTCCGGCAGAACGCCGGCGACGGCTCCAAGATGGGATCTCGCGGATACAGAAGGTTACGGTGGCGGAAATGTTTCTTCGGGTGCTCCCTGGATGTTTTCGGGGTATGTAGGCTTATATAGGAGGAAGAAGTACGTCGGTGGCTGCCCGAGGGGCCCACGAGACAGGGGGCGCGTCCTATG
>NC_041381.1:66543326-66621967 GCF_002162155.2 Triticum dicoccoides
CTCCAAGTCCCCTGGATCACGTTCGTTCAAAAAATCACGCTTATGAAGGTATCATTCCATTTGGACTCCGTTTGTTATTCCTTTCCGTTGAAATACTGAAATAGACAAAAAAACAGCAATACGGGCTAGGCCTCCGGTTAGTAGATTAGTCCCAAAAATGATAATAATGTATAAAATAAAGCCCATAAACATCCAAAACAGGTAATATAATAGCATGGAACAATAAAAAATTATAGATACGTTGGAGACGTATCAAGCATCCCCAAGCTTAATTCCTGCTCGTCCTCGAGTAGGTAAATGATAAAAACAGAATTTTTGATGTGGAATGCTACCTAGCATAATTCTCAATGTAATTTTGTTTATTGTAGCATGAATGTTTCAGATCCAAATGATTCAAAAAAAGCTTATAAAACATAAAAATAATAATGCCTCAAAGCATACTAACAAATAATCATGTCCTATCAAAATAACATAGCCAAAGAAAGCTTGTCCCTACAAAATCATATAGTTAGGCCATGCTTCATTTTCATTACACAAAATACTCCCATCATGCACAACCCCGATGACGAGCCGAGCAGTTGGTTCATACTTTTTAACGCACTTCAGCTTTTCAACTCTTACGCAATACATGAGCGCAAGCCATGGACATAGCACTATGGTGGTCTACTATGGTGGTTGTGAGGACAAAAAGTGGGAGAAGATAGTCTCACATCAACTAGGCGTATCAACGGGCTATGGAGATGCCCATCAATAGATATCAATGTGAGTGAGTAGGGATTGCCATGCAACGGATGCACTAGAGCTATAAATATATGAAAGCTCAACAAAAGAAACTAAGTGGGTGTGCATCCAACTTGCTTGCTCATGAAGACCTAGGGCATTTTGAGGAAGCCCATCATTGGAATATACAAGCCAAGTTCTATAATGAAAAATTCCCACTAGTATATGAAAGTGACAACATATGAGAATCTCTATCATGAAGATCATGGTGCTATTTTTTTCAAGCACAAGTGTGGAAAAAGAGATAGTAGCAATTGTCCCTTCTCTCTTTTTCTCTCATTATTATTATTATTTTCTTTTCCTTTTTTCCTTTTTTTTCTTTTTCTCTTTTTTCTCTTTCCCTTTTTTTCTCTTTTTGGTGGGCTTCTTTGGCCTCTTCTATTTTTATAAAGTCCGAAGTCCAATCCCGACTTGTGGGGGATAGTCTTCATCATCCTTTCCTCACTGGGACAATGCTCTAATAATAAAGATCATCACACTTTTATGGATTTACAACTCAAGAATTACAACTCAAAGCTAGAACAAAATATGACTCTATATGAATTCCTCCGGCGGTGTACCGGGATATGCAATGAACCAAGAGTGACATGTATGAAAATTATGAAGGTGGCCTTGCCACAAATATGATGTCAACTACATGATCATGCAAAGAGCAATATGACAATGATGAAACATGTCATAATAAACGGAATGGTGGAAAGTTGCATGGCAATATATCTCGGAATGGCTATGAAAATGCCATATAGGTAGGTATGGTGGCTGTTTTGAGGAAGGTAAATAATGGGTTCATGATACCAGCAAAAATTGCGCGGTATAATAGAAGTTAGCTAAGTGGAAGGATGAGTGTGCGTATATCCATGGACTCACATTAGTCATAAAGAACTCATATACTTATTGCAAAAGTCTACTTCCCCCTCGAAGAAAAGTACTACTACGCATGCCCCAAGAGGGATAGATTGGTAGGAAAAATCCATCGCTCGTCCCCGACTGCCACTCATAAGGAAGACACTCAAAAGAGCACCTCATGCAACAAATTTGCCACACAAATTTTACCATACATGCATGTTACGGGACTTGCCAACTTCAACAAAAGTATTTATCAATTTCATAATTATCCACTAGCATGACCCTAACATTACTACCTTTATATCTCAAAACAATTATCAAGCATCAAATTGATCCTAGCATCCAATTCACTTTCTATGATAGTCTTTATTATACCCAACTTGGATGCTCATCATTCTAGGACCAAATTCATAACCAAAGCAAATACCATGCTGTTCGAAGAGACTCTCAAAATAATATAAGTGAAGCATGAGAGACTAGCAATTTCTTTAAAATTAATCCACCACCATGCTCTAAAAGATATAAGTGAAGCACTAGAGCAAAAACTATCAAGCTCAAAGGATATAAGTGAAGCACATAGAGTATTCTATCAAATCCTAATCAAATAGGCTTCTACCAAAAGGTGTGTTACAGCAAGGATGATTGTGGTAAACTAAAAAGCAAAGACTAATATAATACACGACGCTCCAAGCAAAACACATATCATGTGGTGAATAAAAATATAGCTCCAAGTAAAGTTACCAATGAACGAAGACGAAAGAGGGGATGCCTTCCCGGGGCATCCCCAAGCTTAGGCTTTTGGCTATCCTTGAATATCTTGGGGTGCCATGGGCATCCCCAATCTTAGGCTCTTTGCCACCTTTATTCCATAGTCCATAAAAGCTTTACCCAAAACTTGAAAACTTCACAACACAAAACTCAACAAGAAATCTTATAAGCTTCCTTAGTGAAAGAAAACAAAACCACCACATAAGGTACTGTAATGAACTCATTATTTATTTATTTTGGTGTTAAACCTACTGTATTCCAAGTTCTCTATGGTTCATACCCTTACATACTAGCCATAGATGCATCAAAATAAGCAAAGAACACACGAAAGGCAGAATCTGTCAAAAGCAGAACAGTCTGTAGCAATCTGTAACTAACGCAAACTTATGGAACCTCAAAAATCCTACCAAAATAGGAAGTCCTAAACAATTTGTTTATTTATCAGCATCAAAAAGAATCAATGCAAAATCACGTCCTGTGATTTATTGAATTTTTTCTCGTGAGCGCAAAGTTTCTGTTTTTCAGCAGAATCAAATCAACTCATATCATAGGTTATCCTATAGGTTCTACTTGGCACAAACACTAATTAAAAGAAGAAAAAACATCTAAACAGAAAGTAGAAACAAAATTTATTACTAAACAGGAACAAAAACAAAGAAAACAAAGAAAATTGGGTTGCCTCCCAACTAGCGCTATCGTTTAACGCCCCTAGCTAGGCATAAAAGCGAAGATAGATCTAAGTAGTGCCATCCTTGGCACTTGGTTCATAGGTAGCTCGCATGATAGATTCATAAGGTAATTTGACTTTCTTTCTTGGAAAGTGCTCCATGCCTTTCTTTAATGTAAATTGGAATCTAATATTCCCTTCCTTCATATCAATAATCGCACCAATCGTTATAAGGAAAGGTCTACCAAGAATAATAGGGCAAGAAAGATTGCAATCTATATCAAGAATGATAAAATCAACGGGCACCAAATTTATATTTGCAACAATAAGGACATCATTGATCCTTCCAATAGGCTTTTAATGGTGGAATCGGCAAGATGCAAATTTAAAGAGCAATCATCAAGATCATGGAAACCTAGAATATCACATAAAGTTTTCGAAATCGTGGAAACACTAGCACCCAAATCACACAAAGCAAAACACTCATAATCTTTAATTTTAATCTTTGTAGTAGGTTCCCACTCATCATTAAGTTTTCTAGGTATAGAAACTTCCAAATTAAGTTTTTCATCAAAAGATTGCATCAAGGCATCAACGATATGTTTGGTAAAAGCTTTATTTTGACTATAAGCATGTGGAGAATTAACAACGGATTGCAACAAGGAAATACAACTTTCTAAAGAACAATTATCATAATCAAATTCCTTGAAATCCAAAATAGTGGGTTCAATTCTATTTAAAGTCATGACCTCTCCAATCCCACTTTTACCAAATTTAGCATCAAGATCTAAAAACTCCGAATTATTGGGACGCCTTCTAAATAAAGTTGACTCATCTCCAGTCCCATTATTTTCAAGATTCATATTGCAAAACAAAGATCTAATAGGGGACACATTAATAACTTTAAGATCTTCATCATTATTTTCATCTAATATTTCTGGTTTGGCAGCCATCTTATTGACCAAGGTGGCTTGCTTATCAGAAATTCTGGCTATAGCATTTTCAAGCCGGGTAATTTGAGAGTTCACACCACAAAACTCTTTGTCCATATCATCAAGCTCTTTATTCATAAAACTCAAAACCCCTTTTTGTTCTTTAAGATCTTTTCTGAAGAAATTATTATGCTCAAATTGCAAATTCATAAAGCTTCTAATATTTGATTCAATCTCTTCGAACCTCCTAAGGAGGAGGTCGGAATTCTTAGGCAAAGCCAGAAGGACAAACATGCACACAAGCAAATAGAAGAAGGCAAGCGAAAGAGAGAGGAGATTGGGAAAGAGAGGGAAAATAAAACGACAAGGGTGAAGTGGGGGAGAGGAAAACGAGAGGCAAATGCCAAATAATGTAAATGCGAGGGATATGAGTTTGTTATGGGTACTTGGTATGTCTTGACTTCAGCGAAGACCTCCCCGACAACGGCGGCAGAAATCCTTCTTGCTACGTCTTGAGCTTGCGTTGGTTTTCCTTGAAGAGGAAAGGGTGATGCAGCAATAGTAGCGTAAGTATTTCCCTCAGTTTTTGAGAACCAAGGTATCAATCCAGTATGAGGCTCCTCAACAAGTCCCACAAACCTACACAAACAAACAAAGAACTCGCAACCAACACAATAAAGGGGTTGTCAATCCCTTCATGGCTACTTGCGAAAGTGAGATCTGATAGAGATAATATGATAAGATAAATATATTTTTGGTATTTTATAATATAGATGCAGAAAATAAAGATGCAAATAAAAGTAAATTGGAAGCAAATATGATAAGAGATAGACCCGGGGGCCATAAGGTTTCACTAGAGGCTTCTCTCAAGAGCATAAGTATTACGGTGGGTGAAGAAATTACTGTCGAGCAATTGATAGAAAAGCGAATAATTATGACGTTATCTAGGCATGATCATGTATATAGGCATCACGTCCGCAACAAGTAGACCGACTCCTGCCGGCATCTACTACTATTACTCCACACATCGACCGCTATCCAGCATGCATCTAGAGTATTAAGTTCATAAGAACAGAGTAACGCATTAAGCAAGATGACATGATGTAGAGGGATAAACTCAAGCAATATGATATAAACCCCATCTTTTTATCCTCGATGGCAACAATACAATACGTGTCTTGCAATCCTTTCTGTCATTGGGTAAGAACACCGCAAGATTGAACCCAAAGCTAAGCACTTCTCCCATGGCAAGAAAGATCAATCTAGTAGGCCAAACCAAATCGATAATTCGAAGAGACTTGCAAAGATAACTCAATCATATAAAAGAATTCAGAGAAGATTCAATTATTATCCAAAGATAAACTTGATCATAAACCAACAATTCATTGGATCTCGGCAAACACATCGCAAAAAGAGATTACATCGAATAGATCTCCACAAGAGAGGGGGAGAACATTGTATTGAGATCCAAAAAGAGAGAAGAAGCCATCTAGCTAATAACTATGGACCCGAAGGTCTGTGGTAAACTACTCACAACTCATCAGAAGGGCTATGGTGTTGATGTGGAAGCCCTCCATGGTGGAATCCCCCTCCGGCAGAACGCCGGCGACGGCTCCAAGATGGGATCTCGCGGATATAGAAGGTTACAGTGGCAGAAATAATTTGTTGGGTGCTCCCTGGATGTTTTCGGGGTATGTAGGCTTATATAGGAGGAAGAAGTACGTCGGTGCACTACAAAAAAATACACTTCTGTGATGATACGTGTTTGTCACAGTAGGTCACGTTTTTTTTCATGCATGTACATCCATGACAAATTTATGACAGAATCGAGATAGTCATACCTGTGCTGTTGTAGAAGTGTTCGATGACATTACCAAAATTATCATCACGGAAGTGTCCACTTCCATGACGATAAATCGCGCGTAACAGAAGTGCTTTCGTCAAGGGTGACCAACACGTGGCATCCACCGTAACAGAACGCCGTTAAGCTATCGGGTCGGGTTTTGGATTCGATAACCCGTTAACAGCCCCGACCAATGGGGATTTCCCACGTGTAAAATCATCATTGGCTGGAGGAAACACGTGTCGGCTCATTGTTGGGACAGATGTCATCCACTCATTGGACAGAAGGCGCCTATGATACGTCGACACGTGGCACAGCCCAACAGAGGCCCATTCCTGTGAAAAGGTCGGCCCGTTTGACTTGGTCAAAAGGTGACGGGCCGGCCCATGGAAAGCCTGTTAACGGCCTGTTCGCATATAGCCCATTTACAGCCCGCTAACCCAAAGCCCGTTACGCCCTATCCGAATTAGGCCTAGTAGCGTCATCTGGGCCATCCACTATGATTCCAGCCTGTTTTCACTTCTGGCCCATGTATGGCCCATGACGTCTTTCAGCCCATATGAGGCACTATGTAACTCTTGGCCTATTAACGGCCCGTGGTGAAACTTGCCCGCGATGAACAGTGTATTACTTTAGACCCATTAATGACCCGTGGTGAAACTGGCCCGTAATGAACAATGTATCGCTTTATACCCATTAAGGGCCCTTTATTCAGTTGGACCGTTTACAGCCCATGTTATCTTTCGGCCTTCTCAGAGCCCATTTATTCTTGGGCTTATTTGCAGCATTCGGTTACTTACGGCCTGTTACTGTCATTTTCTGCTTGTGGGCCAAATTCAGCCTGCCGTTACAGTCGGCCCGTTTGTGGTCCGTTAGTCTGTTGGGCCATTTTCATAGCATCACCAAATACGGCCTATTAACGGCCCGTTATGGTCAGCCAATAAAACATATGATTTCCATTATAGGCCCGTCTACGGCCCATTAAAGGCCAGTACAAGACCCATAAATGAGTCGGTGGCCCATGGATCCTACGTGACGTAGAAGGCCCATGGATCCCGCGAGACGTAGAAGGCCCATGGACACTGCGAGACGTAGAAGGCCCATGGATCCCGCGAGAAGTAGAAGGCCCATGGATCCTATGAGACGTAGAAGGCCCATGGATCCTACGAGACGTAGAAGGCCCATGGTCGGGCGAGTTGGCCCCCGTTTGAACGATATAGCATATTCAAAGAATTATCCTACTCAATACTATCACCTCTAAAAAGCATACACTATACAACAAAGAGATCAAGGCATAGAAAGGTAGAATAATCCTACACTATACAATAAACAAATTATAGCCGATTATATCCACTGGGCATTATGGTACGACACAGGTGATAATAAAGCATACACAAATAGCAAATTACATACACTGGGCAAATACGGCTCATAATCATGGACGCGCATCAACTTAACTCCATTTGAACTATAATCTCTTCAGAAAATAGGATTGCCCGGATTCAGATAGCACAAATTTCAGTCTGCAAAATCTCCAATTCCTTCATGGTTACCTTGGTGTCTTTTTTCATTTTTTTGACTCCTGCATCTAATACCTGCATGTCCAGTCTCAACTTGTTGATTATACGTTGACAATCATGTACACGTTGTCTTGCCACCTCTAGTTGATGCTCGAGAACATCAGCACATTCCAATTCCAATCCATAATCATTCGGTAACGGCCATGCCGCAGTGCTCACAGATTTTTGTGTTGATGTCTCTTCATCCTGAAATGTTTCTGTAAGTACACATGACTAGGGCAAAAATATAGTTACAACAGTGAAGCGAATAAGACACTATTTTGTACTACATGGCAAAACAGGACTAACAATAATGTTACACGTCACTTTCACAAAAAATATGTTACACATCATGAAGCATAAGCAGGTGATATTTTAAAAATTATAAAAAAGATAGTCTGTGCAGCCTGCATACAGAAATCCCTCTTAGCTCACCAGAGGAGCATGATGTTGGGGCCCAATCGAAAACACAGACAAGTTACAAATTTAGACAACACGTTGCGTATAAGTAAGCAAGCAGTAGGCCATTCTGTACCTCAATTAAAGTCTTAGGGAGCATAATGAACAACAGAGGGTTTCATACAAACATACTACAACAGGCAAAACTATGCAATCATTAGCATAGTATAAACTAGATTGTGAGCCTCATGCAATAATAGTTGGTTAATAGACTTCAAAGCTTCAGGCACACTTCGGCAGAGTAATTAAATGGTAAGGCCTTTAACTATGTCAACTAATAGTGATACAAGTACCGAACATCAGGCATAATTATTTGGGCATCTCATTAAGTGAGGACAAATAAAGCAATTGAAAAGAGAAAATTAACTATGCCTGAAACAAACAAGGAATTGAACTGTTGAGTTGCATACAGTGACTTACCTTAGCAGGTTGAAGAGGCTCAGCGCAGCTCCTACTTCTCTTGCAAGGCTCCTTCCTAACATCTTGTACTTGGAAATCCTCAATCTTATCTTCATTGCACCCCCTCTGCAAGGTGACACAAACTAGTTACTCGTCTCCTTGAAAGATAAATATGCATACTTTCCAGTCTGTGAATACAGAAGGATGAGATTATAACAAAACAACACCACATAATGAAACATGCTGCATCTCTTGCACTTGCACACAATGAAATGAGCATTTACTATGTCTGCACTATGTAAAAACTAGGCATACCTTCGAACTGGATCTCCAGGTACTCTTGGAGAGCCTACTGTAGTGTACAACCAAACCTTTATTCACCTATGAGTTAGACAAGGCCCCACTACAACAACCCTTAAGTGTTTAAATCGTTGACAAGCTCTGTTAGAGTGTTAGGTCAAGAATAACAAGTAATCAAAGCAAACAGTCCTAGTATGGCTGGCTGATGCAAACAAGCAATTGAACAGATGTGTGAGCAAATCTTACATATCGAGAAAAGAAGCAAAGAAGGAGGCTTAAAGACCATCACTTGACTGACCAGATTTAAGGGGCATCTAAACATCATGTGCAACGTATGAACTAACATAAACATTGCATATTCTAGATTCTACAATGGAATGCACACGTATTAGGTTATGCCATGTATGATGATGCCTAAATGTACAGATAGCAGGCAGGAGTGATTCATCATTGCACACACAATTGAATTGCAGGTTAAGGGCCAGTTCAATTCTGCCTTTTCAGGGTATATTGTCAAAATAAGCCATAAAAGATGTAAAGAAGTCATTTTTGAGTTATGGGCTTGGGCTTAACTAATTTCGCTTTGGAGGGGGGTGTTTCGGGTAGAACCTCACTAAAAATTGAAGGGAAGGGGAATGATGAGTTGCTACAAGCTGCTCCTGCTGCTGCTATATGATGAATTGCTATGATCTGCTCCTGGTGCTGCTATATGATGAATTGCTATGAGCTGCTGCTGGTATATGATGAATTGCAGACTGCTGCTGCTGTATGATGAGTTGCTATGAGCTGCTGCTGCTGTTATATGATGAGTTGCTACAAGCTGCTCCTGCTGCTGCTATATGATGAATTGCTATGAGCTCCTCCTGCTGCTGCTATATGATGAATTGCTATGAGCTCCTGCTGGTATATGATAAATTGCAGACTGCTACTGCTGTATGATGAGTTGCTATGAGCTGCTGCTGCTATATGATGCTTTCAGGTGGTGCTGCTATATGATAATAACCAGCCACTTGGACCATCGAATTTCAACAAATAATTGTTCTTCATTTAAATGTGGGTCATGCGTTCTTCGTTTAAATTAGGCAATGGGATCTCTATGGAAAACATTGACCAAAGTAGATTGTGCCAAGTAGATGGTATCTTTGTATTTGCATTTTGAGCAAATAGTGATGGTCTGTTTTCCTATCATATTAATTACTGCACTGGGTTCAATTTGTGATGTTTGCAAGTTAAATTAATTTCCATATGTGCAGCAAAATGAAATATATATATAATGCAATCTAGACTTTCCACTGATCATACCAAAGATAAGCTGAAAACGCAATGAAAAGAACTGGTTGGCGTATTACATGGAGCTTATATTCACAGGTGCTTATTTTCTTAGGATAACTTGTAATAACTGTCCCTAAGAAACTTGGCTAATAGAACTGGCATACAAATAACATGTCACGATGATTGCAATGGAGGAGTGACGTACCATAGCACACTGTATAGGCTCACCGCTGCCTCTCCTTTTTTGTGATATTACATGAAATTGCCACATACATATTGTACTTTTTCATTGTGTAACCCTATCTGCAAGTTGACACGGCTAATTTCAGACATCTCTACATGATACTACATTGCATATCCCTTGCACATATTTAAACCACCAATTAACGATTGTGTGCGTACCATAAACTAGCCATGACTCTGTATGCTTGACTAGCAGGCACTCTAAGGGAGCCTAATGTAGTGCACTAGAATTCCTACATGCCACCTACGATTTTGTGTAATGTACTGCCCCTGTTCCTAAATATATGTCTTTGTAGAGATTCCAGTATGGACCACATACAGATGTATATAGATGCGTTTTCGAGTGTAGATTCACTCATTTTTCTCCGTATGTAACCTATAGTGGAATCTATAGAAAGACTTATATTTAGGAATGGAGGTACGAGGTAGTATCATGTATGACATCTACATATCTAATTTAGCAGCCAGTAGTAGAAATCATTGTCTGCACAAAGGGATTACTGGTCGAAAATCCTAGCAAAGCACGCTGGCAGGCACAGAACAATACAAGAGAGAGACGCGCTTACAAGATCATAGCAATGCCTCAGTCCAGGATCTTGGTTGGTCAAGCTGTTAGATCCAGAAGAAACATTGTCCTTGTAGTTTTTGCCAGCTGCATAACAGGTAACAACGACCGGTTAGTATATTTGAATTACATCGGGCAGGTGATGCTGGACGAGTTTAAAGCTGACAAGTACCTAGGCCATGGCGGGTGCTTGGCATCTCTCCAGATGGTGGGAATCAGGTTAGAAACGTCGAGGGTGATGACGCTACGGTGGCTGTCGGGGTCCGGTAAGGAGATCTAGAACCTTCGAGTAGGGTGTTTGTGGAGCGGCTCCAGTAGGGTGGACTACGGTGTGGGCGAAGCGGATCTGTGACCATGGACGAGGGCGTAGGTGAAGATGCTCCGGTGGTTGGGTTAAGGATGGTGTCGACAACGCAGATCTGCGGCCGTGGACGGGGCGTCAGAAGCTGCACCGGTGGTTGGGTTAAGGATGGTGTCGATGATGCGGATCTATGGCTGTGGACGGGGCGTCAAAAGCTGCTCCACTGGTTGGGTTAAGGGTGGTGTCGATGATGCGGATCTGCGGCAGTGGACGGGGCGTCAGAAGCTGCTCCGGTAGGTTGGATGAGGGTGCGAGGAAGCGAATCTGAGGCCGTGGACTTGTGAGTTGGCAAAGCAGCCCCGGTAGGGTTGAGAATGGTATAGGCGAAGCTACTCCTGTAGGGTTGACACTGGTGTCGGTGAAGCAGCTCCGGTAGGGTTGAGGAAGGTGTCGGCGAAGCGCCTCCGGTAGGGTTGAGGAAGGTGTCAGCGAAGAGGATCAGAGGCCGTCGACGGGGGAGTCGGTGGGGCGGCTCCGAGGGGTGTGGATGAAGTGTCTCTGGTGGGGAGTACGAATGAGCCGCTGCAGATGCGCGGCGGTTGATGAGAGTACCAGTGAAGCAGATCCGGCGCCGTGGATAAGGCCGGCACTAAATGGGCTATGGTATAGTGGTGGATGAGCAGTCTACTTGTTTCTAGGGGAGGTGGGAGGGGTAGATGCGGCCGCAGAAGCAGATCCGCCGAGGTGGACGTCGATGGCAGTGAATGGGCTATGGTACGCAGGTGGATGAGCACTCTAGGGTTTCGAGAGGGGAGGGGAGAAAGGGCGATGAAGTATGGACGGCGTGATGTAAGATGCTCTGGTGCTGCGGAGTTAGTCGATTTTGCGGGAGGAGGGGAGAGGAAATGGGGGTGGCGTGTAGTGGGGGGAACCGGAAGTTACCAAAGCAGCCCCGACCTATCATGTAGATGAGGGCGGTATTATAACTGTTGATCTCCGTGCACCAAGGACAAAAGGGGGATTTCACATGCTAAAGAATAAGGTGGCGGAAATTTTAGAAGGAGGTGAGAGATTTTTCCGCCCGCGGGATTGTTCGTATCCAGTTTCAACTAATTTTGGACCGTGCTAGCGGGAAGGTCATGCTAGACTGTGTACACGGGGCACAGGTCAGCAGTTAATAACTGGTGTGAAGTCCACCCCAGAAAAAAAGACAATAACTCGGGATGATGCGCCGATAACTTGGACGTTCACACGGGCGCGGCCAATCGTACGGGTGTAGTGGCGCGTTCACAAAAAAGGGATCAAACGCTCAGCCTATGTATTTCTCATGTAAATAGATAATTTAGTGCCATTGGTTATTTACTTTAAACATAATGCATTGACGTGTTAGTGTAGAGGCGCACAAAAAGAAATGGATATTGTAGTTAGCTACTTAAAAGCGTTACCTCATATGATTACATAGCCTCCATTTCATAAATTGCGTAACCATTGAATTCATATATGAATATTACATATATATTACTTCAAAATAGAAACTTAAATCATCAAAGAGTAACAATGGTGCATGTGGATGATAGCTACATTGGTTGTTTGAAGAAACATCACTGTAACTTTGGCATGCACAACTGAAAAAGGTTTATTTAAATAGAAAAAAATGTGATATGTGAGTGTCTAATCTTTATAGCGTTGAATCGATATTGTACCTTTGGCCACGATACGAAGTAGATATTGACTTATGTTCAAGCGATGCACGTCCACGGTCGCTAGATAGTGATACATGAATGAATTGTGCAATCTCTCTCACACACATACATATCTCATTTCCCTGTGGGCATCGGAATCACACACGCGCACTTCGTGTGTTTCTCTCCCTCCGTCAGGGTTAAATTCGTCTTTATACCCCGTCCTACAAGTCTCTCACACAGAAACACACACACTCTCTATGTCTAACACGTCCACCGCTTTAATTCCGCCCACCCACAACCACTAATGTCTCAAAGTATAATAATGTCTCTCACACATATGCTATCTACCTATCCCTTAATATAGCTAGATATGTGTCACACAAACTCCTTCTCCCTACTAGCAAGATGCCCATGTGCGTTGCACGGAACATCAAGATGCATTTGTATGAGAAGTTTATCTTGTGGGGGAAAAGGATGAACGAGGGAATGCCTTATTTGCAAATGCGGAGAGGGGTGTGGGTATCTTTTTGCAAAATTGCCATATTTTCCTTCATGTCCGTCGGATATAAATCTGATGGCCTATATTGCAGGATGGCAGGAACACCATCATCACCAACTCTGTTTTTTTATAATAGTAGAGATATGTGAGTGTCACTGCCCCCTCCCCCCCACACACTTCCCAACACCGAAGGAGTAGGGTGACACCTCGATCTTGATACTAATCTATCGACTGGCTTCTCTCTCAAACATACACACACACACTACCCGACACCGAAGGAGTAGGGTGACACCTCGATCTTGATACTAATCTATCGACTGGATTCTCTCTCAAACATACACACACACACTACCCGACACTGAAGGAGTAGGGTGGCACATCGATCTTGATAATAATCTATCGACTCCTCTTTCAAACACACACACACACACACACACACACACACACACACACACACACACACACACAAACACTCGCTAGTTGTGCCTCTGTGCCTACCATGCACACTCTCGATACATCTTTCTCTCCCTCCCCCCAACAATGACAGCAGAAGGGTGACAACTCGATCTGATCATAATCTGTCAATTGGTTTCTCTCTCAAACATTGTGTCTCGGTGCCTCGCTCGGTAGCCCCCTCGATATGTAGACTTCTCGCGCGCGCACAACTGTAGTGACGATGACGCTGAACCCAGTGTGCCTTGTTTTTACCGGCCTCATGTGATAGTTTTCACCCTGTTTTTTGTTAATTAACAAGGCAACCTTTTCTTTGTTACTACTCCCTCCGTTACAAAATAAATTTAGTATAAAGTTGGGTCATCTATTTTGGAACAGAGGGAGTACTAGTGAATCTGAAATCATTCGGGGCAGACATAAAACATATCACTTTAACCCAATATCGCAACAACTACTTTAAAAGAAATTAGCTAGCTGCCCGTGCGTTGCACGGAACATCAAGATGCATTTGTATGAGTAGTTTATCTTGTGAGAGAAAAGGCTGAATGAGGGAAGGCCTTATTTGCGAACGTGGAGAGACATGTGGGTATATTTTTGCAAAATTGCCATAGTTTCTTTCCTATCCGTTAGATATAAATCCGACGGCCTATATTGCAGGATGGCACGCACACAATCATCACCAACTCTGTTTTCTACTCCATCCGTCCGAAAATACTTGTCATCAAATGGATAAAAATAGATGTATCTAAAACTAAAATACGTCTAGATACATTTCCTTTTATCCATTTTGATGACAAGTATTTCCGGACGGAGGGAGTATTTGTTTTTTAGAGATTTCAACAAGTGACTATGACCATACCTTACCAACATACTCAAAAAAGTAGTCCACAATTTTGATGTTACCCTCTTTTCTTGGCGGTGTAGTGCCATCTGGATACCTCATAAATAAATCAAGGACAAATCTGACCCCTTCCTGAAAAGACATACGTAGCAAAATGAGTGAATCTACACTCTAAAATAAGTCTACATACACATCCGTATGTGGTAGTCCATTTGAAATCTGAAAAAACAAATATTTAGGAACGAATGGAGTATATATAAGAGTAGACATGGAGATATATCTCCAGCATGGTCTACAACAAAAATGTGCTGGGCTGGTTAGCGCCAGATGCTCGCAACGCGATGACATGAGTTCGAATTCTGTCTTTTAACTTTGGATTTGTATATTATATATTACTCTAGTTATTTACTCCCTCCATTCCTAAATATTTGTATTTCTAAAAATTTCAACAAGTGACTACATACGGAACAAAATGAGTGAATCTACACTCTAAAATATGTCTATATACATCTGTATGTAGTAGTCCATTTGAAATCTCTAAAAAGACAAATATTTAGGAACGGAGGGAGTAATATATACTTCTTTCGCTACTGTACTGACAGTGGAACCCACAGAGTACTTAGAATATTAAGGATGGACTTGTTTCTTTTTAACTTTCTGTACGAAGCTGTAGCCACTCTGCAAGTCACGTGTACATTGTACATGTAATTAACTTTTTTATAGAGGGACAATCATACAGGCAATTAACTCAAATGGATTGGATGTCACTCTATTATTTCCAGCGTAAAGAGCATCTCCAACAGCAGCCGGCAAATTTCCTCCCGCTTCCTTCCGCGGAGGACGACATCAAACGCCAGCGGCATACATTTTTACAACTCTAACCAACCAGATGAAATTCGTGCAAACACGGACTGATTTCATATGAGCATGAAGGATTTCGTATAAAAAAGCCGAATCTTCATATAAACATGATGGATTTCATACATTTACATGAACTAAGAGGTGCCAATCCGGCTCTCTTGTATAATTAGTACTCCCTCCGTCCGGAAATACTTGTCCTAGAAATGGATATATCTAGACTTATTTTAGTTCTAAATGGCTGCCCGCGGATCCCTTTGTCTTCCTCATGTCCGTCAGACACTTGCGGGGTCGACGAAGGTCCTCGGAAGAGATGAAGCAGCAAAGAAACCACCTGAATCCGCGGTCGTCGCCTCGGCGGTGGCCTTCATGGGTCCCAAGTGGCGGCGGCCTCCCGTGTTCTACTTCTCCTCGATGATGGCGGCGGACAGGGAGAAGCTGGCCACCGACTGGTCGCTCTCCACGCACCCGGCTTTTGTCTCTGCCTGCATGGCGCTGCTGCCGGCACGGGAGGCGCGCCCACAGACACGGGAGGCGTGGCCACCGAAGACACTGGTGGCGCGGTACGACGCGACAGCGATGGCACCCATATCGGCGTGCTCGCCGCCGTGCCGGCGTGGAGCAACTCGCCACTCCTCATCGAGCTGAACTGGAGCGGCGAGTTGCTGAACCACGCTCCTGCTTGGGGCGACAACTGGCTCCGTCGGGCCAAGCGAGGTTGGTGAAGCACCGAGCGGCCTCGCCCGTATCCGGAGGGCTCGGCGGGCCACCCAGCCGGGTAATATGCCGGAGAACGGCTCATCGGAAGCCATCGGAAGGGTGGAGAAAATGGTGAAGGAGGAGATGGGGGAGCGGCGGAAGGGTGCGATTCTTGCCCGCTATCTATCTGGCCTCATGTAAATAGAGGGTGGACGGTAGGAGCTTGGCCAGCGTCTGGCCTCGTTTAAACTGAGGGCGGACGGGAGGAGCTCGGCCGGTGTTGCGTTTAATTCCGGCCCGCTCATGAACGGATGTGTGGCCGGAGTAGGATTCTCGGTTTGCATGCGGGTTTAACAGAGGGGTTTAATGGAGGCGCCGGGCGTGCAGCGGGCGGCGCAGTACTATTCGATTTGACAGCATTAATGAGCCGTCAAATCACAAAGGCCCTCGCCTCTCATGAAACCGACCGAGCTAGATTACCCCGCCCTCTAGCCTTTTAAAAAATGTATATACTCCATTTTTGTACAGTAGTAATATCGATGGATTGCGCCATGGATCAAAACTTGAAATAAAAAAAAGGTGGTACATATAGAGAGCGCTCGTGAACTATGTGTCATACATGGCAATAAATAAAGTACTACATGATACTTATATGATACATGGCCCAGGAGTACTAAGTATTATTAATACAGTTTTGCTAGAACTCATCTAGATGTGATATAATTTGGTCTCATTCATCTTTTATAGCCATTGGATGTGATGCTATAAGATGCGTGTGTGCTGACGTGGGTTGTATTTGTTCTTGTGCAACAAACTGACCACTGCATGTCATGTTTGATAGTCTCAAGTCATTAAAAGCATACAAGCCCCACATCTCTTCTTGGTTGATTCCTCTATTTATGTCAAAAAATAAGAAACAATGTGAGAGTTAATGCACCACGCCTATTTGTTAGACTAGCCACAATGGTGAGTAACATACACATATCCCTAGATTATGTTACTACCTTCATAGTGGGTACTACCTCCGTCCTGGTTTATAGGCCCCTTTTATAGTTTGTGCCAAATTTTGACTAAAGATTTAACTAACAAAATGTTAATGCATGTCAAGAAAAATTATCTCATTGGATTCGTCTTTGAACATAGTTTTGAAAAATATAATGTTTGGTGACATGCGTGAACATTTTCTTAGTTTAATCTATGGTCAAAATTTGGCACGAAATACAATGGGGACCAATAAACCCGGACAGAGGTAGTAGTAACATAAGTGTGGTAACATGCAAAGCTTCATTTATTAGGTTATCTACTCATATTGCATTGGGACATGTGATGTTACAGTAACTAGCTAAGTTATTAGGCTAGTCGTAATGGCGAGTATCATATACTAGTATCATGCATATGATACTAGTGTATGATACTACATCCGTAGTGCATGGTATCATAAGTTAGTATCATAGCTAACTTCATTTATTGCCATGCATGACACATAGTAGCACACCATTTAATATAATACGGTATCATGATATGATATCCAACTCTCTCTTTATTCATTCAATTCTATGCCACCTCATCAAATTTGCCTAGTTGGCATGCATGATACTACCTATGATACTACTATTACGACCAGCCTTATAACTACCTCTCTCCTCATTAACTCACTGCCACATAAGCAAATTTGCTGAGTTGGACTCGATGTTACTGCTGAAGTTACTCCCACGGTGGCTAGTCTTACTAGTATTTGGTTTTCGTAAGATGACTTATAATACTCACCTAGACGAAGGGAGTATTCGATTTGACAGCGGGCGGCGCAGTTCCCGACACACCTTTAATGCAGACGAGGGAGGTAGTAGCGGTTCCCGATATGTTGAACGGCCAATGCATCCTCCTTCAATTAATGCATGAGGGAAGTAATGGGAGGAGGTCCGGGAAAAGAGGCTGCACGATGTGAATGCAACGCAGTTTGCCCTCATTGCCCTCATATAAAGGCACCCCTCCTCCATTCCAATGCACCTACCACATCGTACGCACCTAAGCACTTGCCTAAGCACCTACACTAAGCGCAAAAGAGCTCGCTCCAGACCCATGGCGGCTATGCGCGTGAGCGGCCAACGGCTACGCCAGATGGTCCACAACGCCGGCCTGCGGCATGGCACCGAGGATCGTCTCCAGATGGTGTTGGAGACCGGCTGGTGGATGGCCGCCGTCGACGCCAACTATGACTCTCAATTGGACCAGATGATAGTTGCCACCAGCAACAAGTTCACCATCCTCAAGAAGCTCGTGGACGACATCGCCGTACTCCTCCAGCCCGTGCGCCCGGGCTCCTCATTGCATGCCACCCTAATCGGCCTCCATGGCCAGCACCTCTTTCAAGCACTAGTGGCCCTGCGACTGCCTGCCGACGCCACGAAGAATGTCCACCTAGAGGTCGCGCTCGCCGTGAGGCGCCTCGCCCTGCAAGAATTCGTCGACCTACACATCCACGCATACGAGCAAATCGTGTACATAGGTATCTACAAGGCTAGTGAGGACGCTACGACGTTGGCCTTCCTCAACCGGCTGGAAGCCTTGGATGCCTTTGTTGAGAAGCACCTCGACCTCGCCACAAAATCCGCCGCTCCTTAGCCGCCGGACGGTGGCCCGATGCACTAAGTTGAGGAGGAGGCGATCGTACGTTCGTGGATCCATCTTTCTTCTTGCCTTCTATAACCACCACTGCGATCACATCATCGTGGTCTTAATTCTTATTGTGCTGTTACATTCTCGTTCCAGTCAATACCGACATGTGCGATCCCTTTGCTTAATTATATGCATCACTGTAACTAGTACTCCATCCGTCAATTTGTAAGTTGTGCTTACCTTTTCCATCAACTTCGTGCAACGCGCGGGCATCTTGGTAGAAACACTAGAATATGTCTATATAATCCGTATGTGATAGTCCATTTGAAATCTCAAAAAGACAAATATTTAGGTACGGAGGGAGTAATATATTAGGAGTATATCAAAACAATAGTGATTTCTTCCAAGTTTGTGAACAAATACTACTATTCTACTACTTTGGATCCGTCGCAACGCACGGGCACATTGCTAGTAAAAGGAAAAGGCCTGCCACGTTCGCGTCGCACCCCCACACGCCCAAGAATCGGGAGTACAACACGGCCCGTCCAGCACGACACATAGCTTAGGTAAGGCGTGTTGCCTGCCTAGCATTTTCACTTTCATGTGGGACCGCCCGTTGAGCAAACTGACACCCCGCCCGCCGCCGGGTTGGAAAACAGAAACAAGGGGAAGATCTAGCTGTAGCACGGAAGCCAAGAAATTTTGTGTCAGACGGGGCTTGTTGATAGAGTAGGAGCATTCCGTATTAGTACCACTCCTACCAAGTTTGTACTCCTAATACTATTATATTACTAGTACTACCACTATACAACTACTAGATACGTGCACGACACAACATCGTAGGAACAAAAAACGGGAAGATCTTGTTTTGGGTGATTTATCTTTTTTTCAATCAACGTAGTATGAATAATATGATGTGGGGGGCACCCATGAAGCTTATGTGGCTTGGTTGCATGGCTACGGAAGGTTAGAGGAAAATAAATAGATAATGTGTTTAGAGTGCACTCCACTAAATAGATATACTTTGGATCCATTGCAACGGACCGACACATCTATATCTATACCCCCTATATAGTGTGTGAAAAACTTTGAAAGTTGGTCATTGGATGAAGCCAATCCGACGGTACAAAGATGGCAAATCCGAGCACTACTGGCCATTGGATATCATCCACTAGATTCTGCCACATGTATAATCTAGAAGACTCCATGGTTGAACTTAATTCATGACTAACTTTGCCACAACTAAGCTCAGGCAAAGTTATTAATAAGTTCTTCAAAATGAGAGCCACAAGTTGGCAAGCCTAAGGGAATCTTGCCACATTTTTTGTGTGTATGTCATGTGGGGCCAGTGTGGCTTGCCTAAGGTGTGGCTTGAACCAAACACTCACCTAAGTTAATCAAACTTGCCTAACCTTACATTCCACCAAATTTTGCCACAAGTTGGCAAGCCTAAGGGAATCTTGCCACATTTTTTGTGTGTATGTCATGTGGGGCCAGTGTGGCTTGCCTAAGGTGTGGCTTGAACCAAACACTCACCTAAGTTAATCAAACTTGCCTAACCTTACATTCCACCAAATTTTGCCACAAGTTGGCAAGCCTAAGGGAATCTTGCCACATTTTTTGTGTGTATGTCATGTGGGGCCAATGTGGCTTGCCTAAGGTGTGGCTTGAACCAAACACTCACCTAGTTAATCAAACTCGCCTAACCTTACAGTCCACCAAATTTTGCCACATGTTAGAATCCAGAAAACTCCACATGTAGAAGCATAATGCACAAACCACCAGAATCTCATGCGTGCAATGCACGTGTACCTTCCTACTAGTACTAGTAGTAGTAAGAAACAAATTCCAGTTTTGGCACGAGCTCATACTGCGGGAGCACCACAAGGCCTGCAGCAGGAGTTACATTTTCCTCTCGGGGCCCACGAGACCGAATTTCAGTAGCTTAGTGCCCGACCTATGAGTCAATGACATGTGGGCCTTAAATGCGGCTGGCCCACATGTCATTCTCATGGTGGTGGCATGGTTCGCGACTCACTCGTTCGAGATGAACTGGCCGGTGGTGGCGTGGCCGTGGCGAGGGTACCACAGCTGGGTGTTGGGGCGTTACGAGGCGTAGATGGCCACATCGGCAGGTACTACCTGTAGTACATAAGTACTCCAGCTAAGGATTGATGCCCGGGATGAAATGTGTCACAGCCGCTGGATGAAAATTCGATGGTGCAGGAGTACGGATCAGAGCACAGCAGCGGAGCAGGAAAACCGCGTCCAATCGGGTGTGTCTGTGGTAGAAAGTTGATGGTCGCCGCAGTTCAGCTGGCCCGCATGTCATGCACACAAAGGCAGAGGAGCGGTGGGGCCGAGAGGGATGAGGGGCACGAACAATCCTACCATTCTGTCACTGACATGTGGGACCCATTAGCGTGGGTCCCACTTGTCAGCGAAGGAAAGACAGGGCAAGGCAGTGATAGCCACGTCAGAGGATCCATGTCTACATCGGGGGACGTCGTGCCGTGGGTTGGAGCGGCGTCGTGGGAATCGTGTGTGGGTGTGGCAGTGGTAGAAACAAGAAACGTGATGGTCGCCGTGGTTCAACTTCCATGGACAAGCTGTCGTGTGTTCTGACACAGGTATATCAAAACTAGAGTGTTTATATTTCAAGCACGTGAACAAGTATTATTCTACTAGTTTGGATCCATGCAACGCACGGGCTAGCACATTGGTAGTAGTAGTGTCCATATCTATCTCTAGAGGCCTTCCCTCGTTCATCCTTTTCTCTCACAAGATAAACTACTCATACAAATGCATCTTGATGTTCCGTGGAACGCACGAGGATGTTTCCTTGTGGGTCTCTCCAGCGTGGTGTGGCCGTAGTTGCAAGTTGACACCCCTTGAGATGCCGACGTCGAGGGGCACTCGGATTTCCTCCGATGAGCAGGTAAGATGAGTTTGATCACGTAGTAAATGCATTCTAAAGACTACTTCCATGTCCATTTCCTAATTCTCCCCCTGCCCACTGTTTCACAGGCTAGGCTCGGTGCGAGTGGAGATTGGCTTGCATATGTACGGGAGGGTACCAACATCAATTTGCACAACATTTACAACGGTGACACTGTTCCCGTAGAACCTTTGTCCAACATTGGGATCAGCCATGCAACGGGCCACTGCATGAATTGGTACGATGGAACCACGGTGAGATTGAATAAAAGATAGCACGGACCTTGCACATGGCGGTCAAAGGCGGACCATGCTGTCTGCGGCCGATTTGTTGCCGTACAAGTAGGAAGACGCTGTGCTCCTTTCTAATCACATCTTTGCGGTGACAAACCAGGGGACTTATTTTGTATGGGACACATCCTACAATATACTCCCTCTTTCCCAGTTTATTTGTTTTGAATCTTTTTGTTTTATAAGTTTCAAATTCAAATTTAGAGCTCCCCATCACATGTTGAGATGACAATGTCCATTAAATCATTGCGTGCATGTATAGTAAAGAAACAAATCTCGAGTTTGGCACGAGTTCGTGCTGTGGGAGCACCACAAGACCTGGCGCAGGAGTTACATTTCCCTCTCACGGCCGTCGGGACTGAGCTTCAACGCCTTACTACACCTACCTTTGAGTCAATAACATGTGGACCCGATAGGTGACTGGTCCACATGGAATTCTCCCAAAGGCAGAGGGGCAGTGGGTCCAAGAGGGGTGAGCCGTAGGTCGGGGGACGTGTCGTTTCATGGATTCGAGCGGCGTCGTGGGAATCGCGGGTGGCTGTGGTAGAAACTTGATGCTCGCCGCATTTTAGGTGGCCCACATGTCATGCACACAAAGGCAGAGGGGCGGTGCGGCCGAGAGGGGTGAGGCGCACGTCGGGGGGCGTGGTGCCGTGGGTTGGAGAGGCGTCATGGGAATTGCGAGATGAAACGTGATGGTCGCCGTAGTTGAACTTCCATGGACAAGCTGTCATGTCTACAGACACATGCACTGTATACCGATCACTGGAAGGAGTAGCAGAGAAAGCTATATATGCGGATAAATAATTACTTATAGTCAAGCGGACCCACGCTACTACTCTATTCCAAAGACATGCACACCATCGAAATAGTCCATCTATATCAATATACACCGAGAGGGAATAATTTTTTTACAAGAGAGGAAATAGTTCATCCATCCATAATGCCCTCCTGCTGGTGCAACGTTTTCTTCTTCTTCTTCTTCTTCTTCTTCTTCTTCTTCTTCTTCTTCTTCTTCTTCTTCTTCTTCTTCTTCTTCTTCTTCTTCTTCCTCTTCTTCTTCTTGTTCTCATTCTCTGTGGGAGACGGCTTCGCAACAAGCTCTTTGGACCTTGCAGCTATCTCGAAACTCACACGCGCATCGGGGGCAACATATTTTATCCGCTCGTACGTCAAGGGATAATTCTCCCATCCAGACGACCTTAATGCCACCGTCTCGTCACCCTTCTGAAGATTTTTACCGAGCACAAAATTTGCTACATCAAATAGGGATGGTGTCTGTTTAGCACAATCTTCTACAGGAATTTTGATTCTAGTTTGTAGGTCAGCGATGCTTTTCAAATCAAGGTTGTACGGCTCCAGTTTCTGTTTGTCCCCTTCGATGGCTGCCCCACAGAAGTATACGTCCTCCCGAGACAAGAAATCATGAAGCTCACCTGGTATGGAGGGCGAGTGTATGATGTGGTACACCAAAACATCATCTTCGAGGCACAACTGAAGGACGGTGGTGCGCTGGATCTTCCCAGGGGCACGCTCCGTGTACTCTGCATCGAGACCGATGACCCTCGTCTCTACCTTTTTGAGGGAGTTGGATACATTGTTGATCCACTGCTGAACAACCCTTGGGTGGACGGTGACGGTGGCAACTATGTGCATCAAGCCTTCGACGAGGACATGTTGGACGCTAAAAACCTGCATCTCGATCTCTTTCGCCATTTGGAACCGCTGGAACGGAGGGCTATGGTTTGGAGAATTAGGATTAGATGGATAGTCTAACTGAAGTACTAGATGATTATTTAAAGAGGTTAAAACAATGTGAACGCAGTGGGTTTGGATGCAAATGAAGATGAAGGGGAGGTGAAGAAGCCGAGGCGAATCGGTTCCCGATGCAGAAGTAAATGGGAGAAGTGGCATGCAGGCAGTTGATTAGACGGCTAGGTAGACTAAACGAAAAGGCTATGTGGGTAGACTGAGGAGTCGTACCTGTTCGTGTACGTGCCCATCCTTCCTGATAGGTGGGACCTATGCAAACAGGTAAAAACAATGTGTCGTAGCTTTTTTTTGAGCCCATGAGTGGGAGACACAACATTCTCTGGTTAAGGAATACTCCCTCCGTTTAGGTGAGTATAAGTCACCTTATGAAAATCAGGTTTTCCCAAAACCTTTAGGCGTGGAGCATTAACTTCCTGCTCGATCCCCTCCCAGCCTCGTTATCCAGCATTCTCTTCCTCTGCTGCCGCGTTCTACCTTTCCATTTTCCCCTTCTCAAGTGTGGAACGATCTGCATGCCGTCCTTGATGCACCAGAACGACCACTGCATGCATCGCGGCAGGGCGTTGATTGGGCATGCACGAGAATTTGGTTCTGCTCGCAATATGGATGATACCTAAACGATGAAGTGAACAGGCATGCTAGCATGGGAGACCTATTTCCGCTATACAATACTGGAGTACTCATGTTCCTACTAGTAGTAGTAGTAGTACAACTGTGGTACACTTGATGGTCAAAATACTATTCATCCAGTCCTCATAGTGAAGTGACAACACCCTGCGCCTGACACTAGTACAGGCGAGGCGGCGTGTTCGGGTTACCAAAGTCAGCCTCACCCTGTGCACTGTGTAGTTCGTCACCGCCGCTGTACAACACATTGGCGCCTCGCCTCATCTCCCTCTCCGCTCCCATAGCACCACTCCATCTCCATATCCTTCTCCTTCTCTGTCTTCGTCTCCATCTCACTGTGCCCCCCTGTACCGTCGCCTCACTCGCCTCCCCCAGTACCACTATTCCCTCCCTAGCCGCTCCAGCACCGACATCCTTCTCTCCCATAAATCAAACCCCCTTCCAAACTCCACTATGTCCGAACACGAACCACGCAGCATCCATATGAGCCGCGATTGGAGAAATCTCCCCAGTGACATCCTCGACCTCTGTTGTTCGTGTATGGATATGTTGACCGCCCTGCGGCTGGCTGCATGCTCGAGGGACATGCACACGGCCATCGTCGAAGCAAGGCCTAAGCTTTTCAAGACACCCTGCTTGCTGCTATGTGGTCTTGCGAGATTGGCTCACCATGATATGGAGGCGTGCATGATGCCCCTCGACTTCAATCCGATCTCCATTAGCCGAAACTTCTTTGCAGGTATGTAGTGTGTCACCGTAAATCATTTCCCTCGACATCGATCCGATCATCATCGCCCGAAACTTCTTGGCATGTATGTACTGGGTCGGCATGAACTCCCACTGGATGGCTGCCTTCAGAGAAGACGGTAAAAAGTTGGTGCTCGTGAACTTCCAGACCTCCCATGAGATTATCCTTCCTCCGTTGGATTATATAGAGTATTACCATCGCGGTCCAAGTCATCTAGATTACTATGTCAGTTGGACGGACCTTGTTTTGCAGAAGATTATAATCTGCCAAGTACCCACACGACATGCGAATTACGCAGACTTCAAGCTAATTGCCTTGTTCGACCGCGTACTTGCCTATCTTTACGCCGGTGCCTTTTTTAGCTGGAGACAACTCGGCTCGCAGTGGATCATCGTCAAAGCTGATACACACTTCTGTGATGCTATTGAACACAATGGCATCATCTACGCGATCGACAAAGCAGATGGCACCACGTATTGCTGGGACGGCGCATGTAAGTTGTTTCCATCTCATGTTAATGATGACGCCATGACACTGTTTGAACTTTTTTTTGATGATTGGCATATCCCTGTTTGAGCAGAATTTGAGTAGAACTATGGCAATATATTAGAGACACCGTAAATCAACTATATTTGGAATGAGTTAATTCATGCGATTGTGACCATGTCATTACAGCCAATTTGTACCCTGAATAATCAAACGGTTAGAAATATATGGATATTATCCTTATTTTACAGTAATCTATATACTACTACTAAATATGAGTGTGTATCAATGGCCATGTTAGTTTCCTCATTTTCATGATGTAGAAACATGCACCACACTGTTGGTTTCATCTAACCATACATTAGGGAAGTAAATGTGCATATGGAGAACTCTATATTTGGAAGTAGTGAAATCCTGCAATGCTTACCATGTGTACATACCTATATTCGCCCTTCAGCAATCAATGACTAGAATAATATCCTCAAAAAAATTTTGCCCACAGAACACGAGTATATAACAATGCATGGTCTGTTAGTTACCTTGAAGAATTTGTTTGTGAGGACAGAACATGATTACATAACATGCATGACATGGTAGTTTCCTGTGAAGAATCAATTGCGAGATAACATGACTATAAGCATGCATGGCACTTCTATATTTTCGAACCTAGTATACATTTCCCTGTATTTTCCTCCCAGTTCCAACAGGGACATATCAATGCTATTTCTAGCATTATCCTACTCATACTCTGAACAATGCTAATCTTACATTAACAATGCCTGTCCTTTTTGATATGATGCAGTGTCCCTACAGTTACTGCCCTTTGTAATTACACCACCTTTGCCAAAAACAGGGAAGCACAACTGGTTCCCCGCTTGATCAGACGACGGCAAAAGACTGATGATCATTCGGACACATGAGCCAGAAAAGTTATATTGCAAAAACCCCACCGTATACAAGCACCGTGTAATACATGAGTATCCGGACAGTGGCTGTTACGTCTATGAGCAGGATACCAGCTTGTTGGGGCCTTTAGCATTTTTTAGTTGGAGGCGGGTAAACAGTCTTGGTTCACACTCTCTGTTTCTCGGACTCAATTATCCGATTAACCAGGAGATCACCGTTGGCAAGGACCTTGATGGTAGAGAGGCTCTGTTTGCTATGGAAAACTGTGTCTACACTGCGAGCCCTAGGAGTTCGGGAGCATACTCCCCTGATTGTCAATGATACAACCTGCAGTCAAAAGAAGGTGAGAATGAAAAAGGCATCCGGATTAACTTTGATCCTTGGATGTCTCAATTACGACAGGCAGTGATGTGGTTCAAGCCTTCAGGTTGATAGGTAATTGGGCTATTGCGTCGAAAGGGTGGAGTACTGGTGTCTCCGGATCACTGGTCACTGAAGCGGGGCTGCAAATTATGATGGTGTTGGATCATCTCTTCGAATGACTTTGTTGTCTTTGTTGCTGGTTCTGGATGAGTAGTTCTTTCTTTTGTTATGCATATTCCTTGTCATTTGGTCATCCTCGTCTATGTCACTCTTTCTATGTAATAGTTGCTTCTATTTAGAATGTCATTCTCGTTTGACTCACGAGAGTCTGAGCGCTGCAGATGGGTACGTTTTGGTGGTGTAGCAAGACTTCTTATGAACTATCATGTCTTGCTGTTTATGTCAGTAGTAGTCACTAGTCAGTGTTTGAATGTTGTATATATCGTTGTTTCGAACTGTTTATTGTCTCGAACTACTGGTGGGCTAAATGAGGGCATCACCATTCTCCAGTGTTCAGAGTATATCTCTTTTTTTCAAGTTATATAATTTGAGCTCACTGTCTTTTCGATGATGTACACTTGTTTGGGCCAGTGAGGTGTCGTTGAATATGGGCCGAGTAGTAACACAATGCCAAACAGGTCAATTATGACTCTCGGGCCGGGCTCTCAAAAGATCCTGAAAAAAGGCCGGGCTCTCCAAAAAAGAAAGAATAAGGACTCTTAGGCCGACATGTGGGCGCCACCGGTGTTTTCGCGCGCTTGTGCACCGAGAGCACATTGGTACATGCTCGAAATTCATGCTACCTTTTTATCCCCAGTCTCCCGCCCCTCCCCCACCTCTGGAATCTCGATTCCTACTCCAGTTCCCCCAAATCCCCCTCCTGTACTTCCTGTAGTCAGGCGCACTATCATGTCTCCGGTCAACGCGGATCTCCAAGCCGGAGATCCTGAGGTCCGTCCTGCCTTCGGTCGCTGCGTGCTGTCGCTCAACAGTGGCATGGCAGCGCTTGACGACCAGTTTGCCAGAAAAGTGCTGATGGTAACCATCAACGGCGACCGGCCTCCCGTCTTGCCGGACGACCTTGTCAAAGCTCTTGGCATTGTGCACGGCATCCAAATAAGTGACTTGCTCGTCGAAGTCTGTCCGCCACCGGCTGATTTCTTCGTCAGGTTCCGAACAACTTTCGACTGCAGTCGTGTGTTTGAATCTTCCCGGCATTTGTTCTGCGATGGTGCGCTGGTGAGCTTTGATCGGTGGCACCCAGGATGGGGCTCGGTGCCCTCTAAGCTTGAGTTTTTAACAAATCTTACCTTCCACGGCATGCCTCAACGTGCTTGGAACAGCGAGTCCATGAACGAGCTTATCAACGACCTTGGAGGTGATCTCGTAAGTATGTTTGTTCCTCCGGACAGCTGGGCTCTGACGGTTATGTCATGGATGAAGAAGCTGTCCACCATACCAAAGGTGATTGGTGTTGAGATACCGGTGCAGGAACCGGGGTTGTACTATTCGTCGCCACCAAGGCCGCCGTGGACCATGTTAGGGATGTACCTGTATCTAGCCCCGGGCGTTCGGTCTGTTCGGTTTGTTCGGTCCGGTCTTTTCGGTCTTTCAAAATTTCGGTCTTCCATAATTGAAGACCGATATAATTTTGGTCTTTTCGGTTATTCACTATTCGGTCTTCGGTCTTTATTATTCGGTCTTCGATCCCGACCAAACAGACTAAAATAATTGCTAGAACTCAGATATGTTACTTCCAGTACCAATCATATACAAACAACATAGAGTAAAGAGGTACATGCGTGCCTTCAAAAAAAATAGGTACATGTGTGTACAAAGGTGTGTGTGTGTGCAGAGAGTCAAAGACAACATATGTCTGTATAGTGGCGCATGTGCACATAAGAAAAATTCAAACAAGTAACACTCATATGCAATCTGGATGGAATATAGTACACCATATGAAAATCTTAAGATAGAAAATCAGCACTATATATAATCACCACTTCACCAGCATGCGCCACTTCACCAGCATATGAAAATCCTAAGATGGAATGCATACTCATTTATACTTGACACCAGAAAGTAATATCAAGTAACATTATCCCATGGAATCGACAAGTTCAGTAGCAAACGACAAACATTAAGGTCTCACACTCTCACTCCCAGTTCTCAATTCTCAAGTCACAAATCACAAGCAAAAGATCATAACTAAAACATCATACATTCAACATGATTTTGGTTCAACCATGAGTAGACGTGGACATCACTTTGTTGGTCGACTTGCACACTTGTTTGGCTTGGCCATGGAAGAAGCAACACCACCACCATTGCCCTTGCGCTTTCCCCACACCTTGTCACCAAATTCTTCAATCAACTCTACAACAAGTCAAGTACTCAATCAAATTACATAATCTGCTAGCTATGGTGATATACTGATTGTGACAAATGCAATGTGCTTTTGTTGAGATCTACTAGCTAGGTCTAGTTAATGGAGAAGTTGGCAAGTCATGCATATAAATTTCTCCATATATTGGTTTGGTACTGATGTATTGTTGGGGAACGTAGTAATTTCAAAAAAATTTCCTACGCACACGCAAGATCATGGTGATGTATAACAACGAGAGGGGGAGTGTATCTTCATACCCTTGAAGATCGCTAAGCGGAAGCGTTTATCAACGCGGTTGAGGTAGTCGTACGTCTTCACGATCCGACCGATCCAAGTACCGAACGCACGGCACCTCCGAGTTCTGCACACGCTTAGCTCGATGACGTCCTCGCCTTCTCGATCCAGCAAGACGGGCAAAGTAGTAGATGAGTTCCGGCAGCACGACGACGTGGTGACGGTGTTGGTGAAGAACAATCTCCGCAGGGCTTCGCCTAAGCACTACGGAAACTATGACGGAGGATAAACTAGAGGGGACGGGGTTGCCGGCACACGGCTTGGTGTTTCTTGATGTGTCTTTGGTGCTAGACCTACCCCTCTATTTATATGTTGAGCCTTAGGGTCGAAACTTGGAGTAAAAGCCTCCACAAAGACGGTTTCACCCGAAAGGCAAGAGTCCTTCTCGGACTCCAGGGCCAGACGCCAGGGTTCCCGGCGTCTGGACCCAGACGCCAAGGACCCTGGCGTCTGGCCCCTGGACTCCGCAAAACTTCCTTTTGCGCTTTCCAAAAACCTTGTGGGCTTTCGCCTTTGGCCCAAATAACGTGTTCTCGTTCCCAAACATTTCGGAAACATTCGGAACCCCTTCCGGTGAATTCCGGAACTCATCCGGAGATTAAACACTATTATCCCATATATCAAACTTTATCTCCGGACCATTCCGGAGTTCCTCGTCATGTCAATGATCTCATCCGGGACTCCGAACAACATTCGGTTACCAACGTACATAACTCATATAATACTATGCCAACATACATAACCCATATAATACTATATCGTCAACGAAACGTTAAGCGTGCGGACCCTACGGGTTCGAGAACTATGTAGACATGACCTAGAACTTGTTTCCGGTCCATAACCAATAGCGGGACCTGGATGCCCATATTGGCTCCCATATATTCTATGAAGATCTTTATCGGTCAAACCGCATAACAACATACGTTGTTCCCTTTGTCATCGGTATGTTACTTGCCCGAGATTTGATCATCGGTATCCAATACCTAGTTCAATCTCGTTACCGGCAAGTCTCTTTACTCGTTACGTAATACATCATTCCATAACTAACTCATTAGCTACACTGCTTGCAAGGCTTATAGTGATGTGCATTACCGAGAGGGCCCAGAGATACCTCTCCGACAATCGGAGTGACAAAACCTAATCTCGAAATACGCCAACTCAACATGTACCTTCGGAGACACCTGTAGTACTCCTTTATAATCACCCAGTTACGTTGTGATGTTTGGTAGTACCCAAAGTGTTCCTTCGGTAAACGGGAGTTGCATAATTCTCATAGTTACAGGAACATGTATAAGTCATGAAGAAAGCAATAGCAGTATACTAAACGATCAAGTGCTAGGCTAACGGAATGGGTCATGTCAATCACATCATTCTTCTAATGATGTGATCCCACTAATCAAATGACAACACATGTCTATGGTTAGGAAACATAACCATCTTTTATTAATGAGCTAGTCAAGTAGAGGCATACTAGTGACTATATGTTTGTCTATGTATTCACACATGTATCATGTTTCCGGTTAATACAATTCTAGCATGAATAATAAACATTTATCATGATATGAGGAAATAAATAATAACTTTATTATTGCCTCGAGGGCATATTTCCTTCAGTCTCCCACTTGCACTAGAGTCAATAATCTAGATTACATAGTAATGATTCTAACACCCATGGAGTCTTGGTGTTGATCATGTTTTACTCGTGAGAGAGGCTTAGTCAATGGGTCTGCAACATTCAGATCCGTATGTATTTTGCAAATCTCTATGTCTCCCACTTGGACTTGGTCCCGAATAGAATTGAAGCGTCTCTTGATGTGCTTGGTCCTCTTGTGAAATCTGGATTCCTTTGCCAAAGCAATTGCACCAGTATTGTCACAGGAGATCTTCATTGGTCCCGATGCACTAGGTATGACACCTAGATCGGAAATGAACTCCTTCATCCAGACTCCTTCATTTGCTGCTTTAGAAGCAGCTATGTACTCCGCTTCACATGTAGATCCTACCACGATGCATTGTTTAGAACTGCACCAACTTACAGCTCCACCGTTTAATAAAAACACGTATCCGGTTTGCGATTTAGAATCGTCCGGATCAGTGTCAAAGCTTGCATCAACGTAACCATTTACGACTAGCTCTTTGTCACCTCCATATACGAGAAACATATCCTTAGTCCTTTTCAGGTATTTCAGTATGTTCTTGACCGCTGTCCAGTGATCCACTCCTGGATTACTTTGGTACCTTCCTGCCAAGCTTATTGCTAAGCATACATCAGGTCTGGTACACAGCATTGCATACATGATAGAGCCTATGGCTGAAGCATAGGGAACATCTTTCATTTTCTCTCTATCTTCTGCTATGGTCGGGCATTGAGTTTGACTCAACTTCACACCTTGTAGCACAGGCAAGAAACCTTTCTTTGCCTGATCCATTTTGAACTTTTTCAAAATTTTGTCAAGGTATGTGCTTTGTGAAAGTCCTATTAAGCGTCTTGATCTATCTCTATAGATCTTGATGCCCAATATGTAAGCAGCTTCACCGAGGTCTTTCATTGAAAAACTTTTATTCAAGTATCCCTTTATGCTATCCAGAAATTCTATATCATTTCCAATTAATAATATGTCATCTACATATAATATCAGAAATGCTACAGAGCTCCCACTCACTTTCTTGTAAATACAGGCTTCTCCAAAAGTCTGTATAAAACTATATGCTTTGATTACACTATCAAAGCGTTTATTCCAACTCCGAGATGCTTGCACCAGTCCATAAATGGAACACTGGAGCTTGCACACTTTGTTAGCACCTTTTGGATCAACAAAACCTTCTGGCTGCATCATATACAACTCTTCTTCCAGAAATCCATTCAAGAATGCAGTTTTGACATCCATTTGCCAAATTTCATAATCATGAAATGCAACAATAGCTAACATGATTCGGACAGACTTAAGCATCGCTACGGGTGAGAAAGTCTCATCGTAGTCAACTCCTTGAACTTGTCGAACACCTTTCGCAACAAGTCGAGCTTTATAGACAATTACAGTACCATCAGCGTCAGTCTTCTTCTTAAAGATCCATTTATTCTCAATTGCTTGCCGATCATCGGGCAAGTCAACCAAAGTCCATACTTTGTTTTCATACATGGATCCCATCTCAGATTTCATGGCCTCTAGCCATTTTGCGGAATCTGGGCTCATCATCGCTTCCTCATAGTTCGTAGGTTCATCATGGTCAAGTAACATGACTTCCAGAATAGGATTACCATACCACTCTGGTGCGGATCTTACTCTGGTAGACCTACGAAGTTCAGCAGAACTTGATCTGAAGTTTTATGATCAATATCATTAGCTTCCTCACTGATTGGTGTAGTTGTCACAGGAACCGGTTCTTGTGATGAACTACTTTCCAATAAGGGAGTAGATACAGTTATCTCATCAAGTTCTACTTTCCTCCCACTCACTTCTTTCGAGAGAAACTCCTTCTCTAGAAAGGATCCGATTTTAGCAACGAAAATCTTGCCTTCAGTTCTGTGATAGAAGGTGTACCCAATAGTTTCTTTTGGGTATCCTATGAAGACACATTTCTCCGATTTGGGTTCAAGCTTATCTGGTTGAAGTTTCTTCACATAAGCATCGCAGCCCCAAACTTTAAGAAACGACAACTTTGGTTTCTTGCCAAACCACAGTTCATAAGGCATCGTCTCAACGGATTTTGATGGTGCCCTATTTAACGTGAATGCGGCCGTCTCTAAAGCATAACCCCAAAACAATAGCGGTAAATCAGTAAGAGACACCATAGATCGCACCATATCTAGTAAAGTACGATTACGACGTTCGGACACACCATTTCGTTGTGGTGTTCCGGGTGGCGTAAGTTGCGAAACTATTCCGCATTGTTTCAAGTGTAGACCAAACTCGTAACTCAAATATTCTCCTCCACGATCAGATCGTAGAAATTTTATTTTCTTGTTACAATGATTTTCCACTTCACTCTGAAATTCTTTGAACTTTTCAAATGTTTCAGACTTGTGTTTCATCAAGTAGATATACCCATATCTGCTCAAATCATCTGTGAAGGTGAGAAAATAATGATACCCGCCACGAGCCTCAACATTCATTGGACCACAAACATCAGTATGTATGATTTCCAACAAATCAGTTGCTCGCTCCATAGTTCCGGAGAACGGCATTTTAGTCATCTTGCCCATGAGGCATGGTTCGCAAGTACCAAGTGATTCATAATCAAGTGATTCCAAAAGCCCATCAGTATGGAGTTTCTTCATGCACTTTACACCGATATGACCTAAATGGCAGTGCCACAAATAAGTTGCACTATCAACTCTGCATCTTTTGGTTTCAACACTATGAACATGTGTATCACTACTATCGAGATTCAACAAAAATAGACCACTCTTCAAGGGTGCATGACCATAAAAGATATTACTCATATAAATAGAACAACCATTATTCTCTGATTTAAATGAATAACCGTCTCGCATCAAACAAGATCCAGATATAATGTTCATGCTCAAAACAATTATTTAGGTCTAAAACTAATCCCGATGGTAGATGTAGAGGTAGCGTGCCGACCGCGATCACATCGACTTTGGAACCATTTCCCACGCGCATCGTCACCTCGTCCTTAGCCAATCTTCGCTTAATCCATAGTCCCTGTTTCGAGTTCCAAATATTAGCAACAGAACCAGTATCAAATACCTAGGTGCTACTGCAAGCATTAGTAAGGTACACATCAATAACATGTATATCACATATACCTTTATTCACTTTGCCATCCTTCTTATCCGCCAAATACTTGGGGCAGTTCCGCTTCCAGTGTCCAGTCTGCTTGCAGTAGAAGCACTCAGTTTCAGGCTTAGGTCCAGACTTAGGTTTCTTCTCTTGAGCAGCAACTTGCTTGCTGTTCTTTTTGAAGTTCCCCTTCTTCTTCCCTTTGCCCTTCTTCTTGAAACTGGTTGTTTTGTTAACCATCAACACTTGATGCTCCTTCTTGATTTCTACCTCCGCGGCTTTTAGCATTGCGAAGAGCTCGGGAATAGTCTTGTTCATCCCTTGCATATTATAGTTCATCACGAAGCTCTTGTAGCTTGGTGGCAGTGATTGGAGAATTCTGTCAATGACACTATCATCAGGAAGATTAACTCCCAGTTGAATCAAGTGATTATTATACCCAGACATTTTGAGTATGTGTTCACTGACAGAACTATTCTCCTCCATCTTGCAGCTGTAGAACTTATTAGAGACTTCATATCTCTCAATCCGGGCATTTGCTTGAAATATTAACTTCAACTCCTGGAACATCTCATATGCTCCATGACGTTCAAAACGTCATTGAAGACCCGGTTCTAAGCCGTAAAGCATGGCACACTGAACTATCGAGTAGTCATCAGCTTTGCTCTGCCAGACGTTCTTAACGTCGTCAGTTGCATCAGCAGCAGGCCTGGCACCTAACGGTGCTTCCAGGACGTAACTTTTCTGTGCAGCAATGAGGATAATCCTCAGGTTACGGACCCAGTCCGTGTAATTGCTACCATCATCTTTCAACTTTGCTTTCTCAAGGAACGCATTAAAATTGAACGGAACAACAACACGAGCCATCTATCTACAAACAAACATAGACAAGCAAAATACTATCAGGTACTAAGTTCATGATAAATTTAAGTTCAATTAATCATATTACTTAAGAACTCCCACTTAGACAGACATCTCTCTAGTCATCTAAGTGATCACGTGATCCAAATCAACTAAACCATGTCCGATCATCACGTGAGATGGAGTAGTTTCAATGGTGAACAACACTATGTTGATCATATCTACTATATGATTCACATTCGACCTTTCGGTCTCCGTGTTCCGAGGCCATATCTGTATATGCTAGGCTCGTCAAGTATAACCTGAGTATTCCGCGTGTGCAACTGTTTTTCACCCGTTGTATTTGAACGTAGAGCCTACCACACCCGATCATCACGTGGTGTCTCAGCACGAAGAACTTTCGCAACGGTGCATACTTAGGGAGAACACTTCTTGATTATTAGTGAGAGATCATCTTAAAATGCTACCGTCAATCAAAGCAAGATAAGATGCATAAAGGATAAACATCTCATGCAATCAATATAAGTGATATGATATGGCCATCATCATCTTGTGCTTGTGATCTCCATCTTCGAAGCACCGTCGTGATCACCATCGTCACCGGCGCGACACCTTGATCTCCATCGTAGCATTGTTGTCGTTACGCCATCTATTGCTTCTACGACTATCGCTACCGCTTAGAGATAAAGTAAAGCAATTACAGGGTGTTTGCATTTCATACAATAAAGCGACAACCATATGGCTCCAGCCAGTTGCCGATAACTTCGGTTACAAAACATGATTATCTCATACAATAAAATATAGCATCACGTCTTGACCATATCACATCACAACATGCCCTGCAAAAACAAGTTAGACGTCCTCTACTTTGTTGTTGCAAATTTTACGTGGCTGCTACGGGCTTAGCAAGAACCGTTCTTACCTACGCATCAAAAACCACAACGATAGTTTGTCAAGTTAGTACTGTTTTAACCTTCGCAAGGACCGGGCGTAGCCACACTCGATTCAGCTAAAGTGAGAGAGACAGTCACCCGCCAGCCACCTTTAAGCATGAGTGCTCGTAACGGTGAAACCAGTCTCGCGTAAGTGTACACGTAATGTCGGTCCGGGCCGCTTCATCTCACAATACCGCCGAACCAAAGTATGACATGCTGGTAAGCAGTATGACTTGTATCGCCCACAACTCACTTGTGTTCTAATCGTGCATATAACATCAACGCATAAAACCTGGCTCTGATACCACTGTTGGGGAATGTAGTAATTTCAAAAAAAATTCCTATGCACATGCAAGATCATGGTGATGTATAACAACGAGAGGGGGAGTGTATCTTCATACCCTTGAAGATCGCTAAGCGGAAGCGTTTATCAACGCGGTTGATGTAGTCATACGTCTTCATGATCCGACCGATCCAAGTACCGAACGCACGGCACCTCCGAGTTTTGCACACGTTCACCTCGATGACGTCCTCGCCTTCTTGATCCAGCAAGACGGGCGAAGTAGTAGATGAGTTCCGGCAGCACGACGGCGTGGTGACGGTGTTGGCGAAGAACAATCTCCGCAGGGCTTCGCCTAAGCACTATGGAAACTATGACGGAGGATAAACTAGAGGGGACGGGGTTGCCGACACACGGCTTGGTGTTTCTTGATGTGTCTTTGGTGCTAGCCCTACCCCTCTATTTATATGTTGAGCCTTGGGGTCGAAACTTGGAGTAAAAGCCTCCACAAAGTCGGTTTCACCCGAAAGGCAAGAGTCCTTCTCGGACTCCAGGGCCAGACGCCAGGGTTCCCGACGTCTGGACCCAGACGCCAGGGACCCTGGCGTCTGGCCCCTGGACTCCGCAAAACTTCCTTTTGCGATTTCCAAAAACCTTGTGGGCTTTCACCTTTGGCCCAAATAACGTGTTCTCGTTCCCAAACATTTCGGGAAACATCCGGAACCCCTTCCGGTGAATTCCGGAACTCTTCCGGAGATTAAACACTATTATCCCATATATCAAACTTTATCTCCGGACCATTCCGGAGTTCCTCGTCATGTCAATGATCTCATCCGGGACTCCGAACAACATTCGGTTACCAACATACATAACTCATATAATACTATATCGTCAACGAAACATTAAGCGTGCGGACCCTACGGGTTCGAGAACTATGTAGACATGACCTAGAACTTGTTTCCGGTCAATAACCAATAGCGGGACCTGGATGCCCATATTGGCTCCCACATATTCTACGAAGATCTTTATCGGTCAAACCGCATAACAACATACGTTGTTCCCTTTGTCATCGGTATGTTACTTGCCCAAGATTTGATCGTCGGTATCCAATACCTAGTTCAATCTCGTTACCGGCAAGTCTCTTTACTCGTTACGTAATACATCATTCCGTAACTAACTCATTAGCTACACTGCTTGCAAGGCTTATATTGATGTGCATTACCGAGAGGGCCCAGAGATACCTCTCCGACAATCGGAGTGACAAAACCTAATCTCGAAATACGCCAACTCAACATGTACCTTCGGAGACACCTGTAGTACTCCTTTATAATCACCCAGTTACGTTGTGATGTTTGGTAGTACCCAAAGTGTTCCTCCGGTAAACGGGAGTTGCATAATTCTCATAGTTACAGGAACATGTATAAGTCATGAAGAAAGCAATAGCAGTATACTACACGATCAAGTGCTAGGCTAACGGAATGGGTCATGTCAATCACATCATTCTTCTAATGATGTGATCCCACTAATCAAATGACAACACATGTCTATGGTTAGGAAACATAACCATCTTTGATTAATGAGCTAGTCAAGTAGAGGCATACTAGTGACTATATGTTTGTCTATGTATTCACACATGTATCATGTTTCCGGTTAATACAATTCTAGCATGAATAATAAACATTTATCATGATATGAGCAAATAAATAATAACTTTATTATTGCCTCTAGGGCATATTTCCTTCATGTATGTCATGCATATTAATATCTCTACGAGAAAAAAAACAATTGCATCGACAAGTTGGCTGATCGTATTACCTTTTCTAGCACTTCTAACTCTTCCAAGTTCTCCTTGATGTCGACCGGATCTGTTGACCTTCTCAGCCAGTCTTGTGTACAAACTAAAGCTTGCACCATAAATGGAGTTAGAGATGTCCTAAAGTCATCAACTATGCGTCCACTTGTGCTAAAGTCAGACTTGGAAGCCACAGTTGTAATGGGGATAGCAAGAATATCACGAGCCATATTTGCCAAGATTGGAAACCTAGATGAATTCTCTTTCCACCATCCTAGGATGTCAATTTTTTTGTCAGGGTCTTCAGAGTCTTCGGCAAGGTATTTTTCAAGCTCAGATTTACTACTTGCACTTCCTCCACTATTATTTTGCCTCAACCTGCTTGCAATTAGTTCCTTCATCATACTTGCTCCTCCTCCTTCTATTATTACTTGGCTATTGGCTGGTGTTGTTGGTTCTGGTGTAGTCAATCTTACTCAGTATTCTTCAAACAACTTACGAACACATTTGTTAACAACATACCACACCTTCTCTCCAGACTCAACACCAAATATTCCCAAAGTAGTCAGCCTAGTGAAATCAGAAAGCTTATACCTTGGATCAAGCGCTGCAGCAATAAAAATGAGCAAGTTGAGATTTTCCTTCTCCTTCTCCTCCTTCTCCTTCTTCTTCCCTTTCCCTCTTTAATTCACAATAGGACCCTTTTCCTTCACCTTTTCATTCTCATGCCAAGACCCCCAGTATTTGTCAAACTTCTCTTTCATCCTCTCCGTCATCTTCACAGTACCTTGTAAACACCTTAGCGTAGGTGATGGCAGCCTTCAACATTATGTAAGTTGAGTTCCACCGAGTGCATACATCTAGGTTCAAGAATGCCTTGCTCTTAACTTTTTCTTCCAATGCCAGCTCTTTGAATTTTACCAACCGAGAAGTCCCATTCTTGATGTATCGCACTGCAGCTCGGACACGTTTGACTGAAAGTTCAACTTCTTTTAGGCCATCTTGTACAATAAGGTTGATAATATGTGCCGCACATCTCATATGCAAAAACTTTCCAGCAGCTATGCTAGTTTTGGCCTCAACCATGCACTTTCTCAAGTGAACAATGTAACCATCATTATTGCTTGCATTATCCACGGTGACTGTCATAACTCTCTCCAACCCCCATTCCATCAAACATCTCTGCAAGTTCTTCCCAAGATCCTTCCCTTTGTGGCCCTTCACCATAATGAAATTAATAATCTTCTTATGATACTTCCAATCTTCATCAATGAAGTGTGCAGTCACTACCATATAGCCATCTTTTTGCTGAGAAGTCCAACAATCAGTGGTTACACGCACACTTCCACAATTCTCCTTGAAAAACTTTTTCAACTTGGATTTCTCATCTACATAGATTTTGACAGTGTCCCTCATACAAGTTCTTCTTGATGGTGGACTAAACCGGGGGAAAGCGACTGAAATGAACTTTCTGGATCCAGATTTCTCACCAAATGCAAAAGGCAGCTCATCCTCTATGACCATCACAGCAAATGCCTTCCTAACTTTTTCTACGTCATATCTCCAAGTATTGATGCCATCTCCTGGAGTTGCTTGCAAAGTGGTCTGATTTGGATCCATTTTCTTATTTGGACTGCGCTTGCATGTACCAAAGTGCCTGCGCATTGCTGTTGTCCCATTGACTGATGTAGTAGCTTGAATTAGTTGGTCACAATACTTGCATTTTTCTTCCTTCACTAACCCCTTGTCATCAAAAACTTTGGTAAAATGCTCCCAGATTTGTGATCTTGACGCCATTTGCTTCCGTCCTTTTGGCTTGTCATCTTGAGCAGCTTCTAGATTGGCACCTTCACCAACTTTTGCTTCGGTATCTTCATCTTCAATGATGCTACGTAAGAATGATTCATCTCCTGCTTCTGCAACCGCTGCTTCTGCATCTGCCTCTTCTTCTACACTCATAAATGCATCATCTTTGTCCTTCAACCCCTCAACATATTCAGATTCCAGTATAGAAAACCCTTCAGCCCCTCAACCGATGACGCTAGGGTTATAAAGGAAGTTTGTATGTGGTTACCGAATGTTGTTCGGAGTCCCGGATGAGATCTCGGACATCACGAGGAGTTCCGGAATGGTCCGGAGGTAAAGATTTATATATGGGAAGTCCTGTTTTGGTCACCGGAAAAGTTTCGGGGTTTATCGGTAACGTACCGGGACCACCGGGAGGGTCCCGGGGGTCCACCAAGTGGGGCCACAAGCCCCAGAGGCATACATGGGCCAAGTGTGAGAAGGCACCAGCCCCTAGGTGGGCTAGGCCGCCTCCCACCATGACCCATGCGCCTAGAAGGGGAGAGGGGGCAAACCCTAAGGGCAGATGGGCCCTAAGGCCCATACTCCCTGCGCCTCCCTCTCCTCCCCCCTTGTGGCCGCCACCCATAGATGGGTTTGGGGTTGCCGCCCCTCTAGGGGTGGGAACCCTAGAGGGGGCGCACCCTCCTCCCCTTCCCCTATATATATGAGGCCTAGGGGCTGCCCAACACACGCGATCTGATCTCTGCCTGTTGGTGCAGCCCTGCCTCTCCTCCTCCTCCTCTCCCGTGGTGCTTGGCGAAGCCCTGCTGGATTGCCACGCTCCTCCACCACCACCACGCCGTTGTGCTGCTGCTGGATGGAGTCTTCCTCAACCTCTCCCTCTCTCCTTCTGGATCAAGGCATGGGAGACGTCACCGGGCTGTACGTGTGTTGAACACGGAGGTGCCGTCCGTTCGGCACTAGGATCTCCGGTGATTTGGATCATGACGAGTACGACTCCTTCAACCCCGTTCTCATGAACGCTTCCGCTTAACGATCTACAAGGGTATGTAGATGCACTCTCTTTCCCCTCGTTGCTGGTTTCTCCATAGATAGATCTTGGTGACACGTAGGAAAATTTTGAATTTCTGCTACGTTCCCCAACAGTGGCATCATGAGCTAGGTCTATTGCGTAGATTCTTTGCACGAGTAGAACACAAAGTAGTTGTGGGCGTTGATTTTGTTCAATATGCTTACCGTTACTAGTCCAATCTTGTTTCGACGGTATTGTGGGATGAAGCGGCCCGGACCGACCTTACATGTACTCTTACGTGAGACAGGTTCCACCGACTGACATGCACTTGGTGCATAAGGTGGCTAGCGGGTGCCAGTCTCTCCCACTTTAGTCGGAACGGATTCGATGAAAAGGGTCCTTATGAATGGTAAATAGCAATTGGCATATCACATTGTGGTTTTGCGTAGGTAAGAAACGTTCTTGCTAGAAACCCATAGCAGCCACGTAAAACATGCAACAACAATTAGAGGACGTCTAACTTGTTTTTGCAGGGTATGCTTTGTGATGTGATATGGCCAAGAAGAATGTGATGAATGATATGTGATGTATGAGATTGATCATGTTCTTGTAATAGGATTCACGACTTGCATGTCGATGAGTATGACAACCGGCAGGAGCCATAGGAGTTGTCTTTATTTATTGTATGACCTGCGTGTCATTGAACAACGCCATGTAATTACTTTACTTTATTGCTAACCGGTAGCCATAGTAGTAGAAGTAATAGTTGGCGAGACAACTTCATGAAGACACGATGATGGAGATCATGATGATGGAGATCATGGTGTCATGCCGGTGACGATGATGATCATGGAGCCCCGAAGATGGAGATTAAAAGGAGCAAAATGATATTGGCCATATCATGTCACTATTTGATTGCATGTGATGTTTATCATGTTTATGCATCTTATTTGCTTAGAACGACGGTAGTAAATAAGATGATCCCTCATTAAAATTTCAAGAAAGTGTTCCCCCTAACTGTGCACCGTTGCTAAAGTTCGTCGCTTCTAAGCACCACGTGATGATCGAGTGTGATGGATTCTTACGTTCACATACAACAGGTGTAAGACATATTTACACACGCGAAACACTTAGGGTTAACTTGACGAGCCTAGCATGTACAGACATGGCCTCGGAACACAGAGACCGAAAGGTCGAGCATGAGTCGTATAGTAGATACGATCAACATGAAGATGTTCACCGATGATGACTAGTCCGTCTCACGTGATGATCGGACACGGCCTAGTTGACTCGGATCATGTAATCACTTAGATGACTAGAGGGATGTCTATCTGAGTGGGAGTTCATAAGATGAACTTAATTATCTGAACATAGTCAAAAGGATTTTGCAAATTATGTCGTAGCTCGCGCTTTAGTTCTACTGTTTAGATATGTTCCTAGAGAAAAAAATAGTTGAAAGTTGACAGTAGAGATTATGCGGACAGTAGAAAGCTTATGTCCTTAATGCACCACTCAGTGTGCTGAACCCCAAACGTCATTTGTGGATGTTGCGAACATCGGACATACACATTTTGATAACTACGTGATAGTTCAGTTAAACGGTTTAGAGTTGAGGCACCAAAAGACGTTTTCGAAACATCGCGGAACATATGAGATGTTTCGAGGGCTGAAATTGGGATTTCAGGCTCGTGCCCACGTCAAGAGGTATAAGACCTCCGACGATTTTCTTAGCCGGCAAACAAGGGAGAAAAGCTCAATCGTTGAGCTTGTGCTCAGATTGTCTGAGTGCAACAATCACTTGAATCGAGTGGGAGTTGATCTTCCAGATGAGATAGTGATGTTTCCCCAAAGTCATTGCCACCAAGCTGCTAGAGCTTCGTGATGAACTATAACATATCAGGGATAGATATGATGATCCTTGAAATATTCGTGATGTTTGACACCGCGAAAGTAGAAATCAAGAAGGAGCATCAATTGTTGATGGTTGGTGAAACCACTAGTTTCAAGAAGGGCAAGGGAACAAAAGGATACTTCATGAAACGGCAATTCAACTGCTGCTCTAGTGAAGAAACCCAAGGTTGAACCCAAACCCGAGACTAAGTGCTTCTGTAATAAAGGGAACAGCCACTAGAGCAGAATTACCCTAGATACTTGGTAGATGAGAAGGCTGGCAAGGTCGATAGAAGTATATTGGATATACATTGTGTTGATGTGTACTTTACTAGTACTCCTAGTAGCACCAGGGTATTAGATACCGGTTCGGTTGCTAAGTGTTAGTAACTCGAAATAAAAGCTACGGAATAAACGGAGACTAGCTAAAGGTGAGCTGACGATATGTGTTGGAAATGTTTCCAATGTTGATATGATCAAGCATCGCACGCTCCCTCTACCATCGAGATTGGTGTTAAAACCTGAATAATTGTTATTTGGTGTTTGCGTTGAGCATAGACATGATTGGATTATGACTATCACAATACGGTTATTCATTTAAAGAGAATAATGGTTACTCTATTTATCTGAATAATACCTTCAATGGTCTTGCACCTAAAATGAATGGTTCATTGAAATCTCGATCGTAGTGATACACATGTTCATGCCAAAAGATAGTAATGATAGTACCACCTACTTGTGGCACTGCCACGTAAGTCATATCGGTATAAAATGCATGAAGAAGCTCCATGTTGATGGATCTTTGGACTCACTCATTTTTGAAAAGTTTGAGACATGCGAACCATGTCTATTGGTGTATATGCATGAAGAAACTCCATGCAAATGGACCATTTGAACTCACTTGATTTTGAATCACTTGAGACATGCAAGTCATACCACATGGGCAAGATGACTGAAAGCCTCATTTTAGTAAGACGGAACAAGATAGCAACTCGTTGGAAGTAACACATTTTGATGTGTGCAGTCCAATGAGTGCTGAGGCATGCAGTGAATATCGTTATGTTCTTACTTCACAGATGATTCGAGTAGATGTTGAGAATATTTTCTTGATGAAACACAAGTCTGAAATATTGAATGGTTCAAGTAATTTCAGAGTGAAGTAGAAGATCATTGTGACAAGAGGATAAAATGTCTATGATATGATCATAGAGATGAATATCTGAGTTACGAGTTTTGGCACGCAATTAAGACATTGTGGAAATTGTTTTACAATTAATACCGCCTGGAACACCATAGTGTGATGGTGTGTCCGAACATCATAGTTGCACCCTATTGGATATGGTGGGTACCATGCTGTCTCTTATCGAATTACCACTATCGTTCATGGGTTAGGCATTAGAGACACCCGCACTCACTTTAATAGGGTACCACGTAATTCCGTTGAGATGACACCGGTTTAGAGAAACCTACGCTGTCATTTCTTGAAGGTTTGGGGCTGCGACGCTTATGTGAAAAAGTTTCAGGTTGATAAGCTTGAACCCAAAGCGGATAAAATGCATCTTCATAGGACACCCAAAACAGTTGGGTATACCTCCTAATTCAGATCCGAAAGCAATATGGATTGTTTCTTGAATCGGGTCCTTTCTCGAGGAAAGGTTTCTCTCGAAAGAATTGAGTGGGAGGATGGTGGAGACTTGATGAGGTTATTGAACCACCACTTCAACTAGTGTGTAGCAGGGCACAGGAAGTTGTTCCTGTGGCGTCTACACCAATTGAAGTAGAAGCTTATGATAGTGATCATGAAGTTTCGGATCAAGTCACCACCGTACCTCGTAGGGTGACAAGAATGCGTACTGCTTCAGAGTGGTACAGTAATCCTGTCTTGAAGGTCATGTTGCTAGACAACAATGAACCTACGAGCTATGGAGAAGCGATGGTGGGCCCAAATTCCGACAAATGGTTAAGAAACCATGAAATCCGAGATAGGATCCATGTATCAGAACAAAGCATGGACTTTGGCGGACTTGCCCAATGATCGGCAAGCCATTGAGATAAATGGATTTTAAGAAGAAGACGAACGTGGATGGTAATGTCACCATCTATGAAGCTCGACTTGTGGCGAAGAGTTTTTCACAAGTTCAAGGAGTTGACTACGATGAGATTTTCTCATCCGTAGCGATGCTTAAGTCCGTCGGAATCATGTTAGCATAAGCTGCATTTATGAAATCTGGCAGATGGATGTCAAAACGAGTTTCCTTGCCAACTTTCATAAGGAAAGGTTGTATGTGATACAATCAGAAAGGTTTTGTCGATCCTAAGGATGCTAAAAGGTATGCTAGCTCCAGCAATCCTTCTAAGGACTGGAGTAAGCATCTCGGAGTTGGAATGTGTGCTTTGATGAGATGATCAAAGATTTTGGTGTATACAAAGTTTATGAGAAACTTGTATTTCCAAAGAAGTGAGTGGGAGCACTATAGAATTTCTGATGAGTATATGTTGTTGACATGTTGATGATCAGAAATGATTTTCTAGAAAGCATATAGGGTTATTTGAAAGGTGTTTTTCAATAGAAAACCTGGATTAAGCTACTTGAACATTGAGCATCAAGATCTATAAGGATAGATCAAAATGCTTAATAATACTTTCAAATGAGCACATACCTTGACATGATCTTGAAGGTGTTCAAGATGGATCAGTCAAAGAAGAAGTTCTTGCCTGAGTTGTAAGGTACGAAGTTAAGACTTAAAGCTCGACCTCGGTAGAAAAGAGAGAAAGGACGAAGGTCGTCCCCTATGCTTTAGACGTAGGCTCTACAGTATGCTATGCTGTGTACCGCACCTGAAGTGTGCCTTGCCATGAGTCAGTCAAGGGGTACAAGAGTGATCCAAGAATGGATCACAGTACAACAGTCAAAGTTATCCTTAGTAACTAGTGGACTAAGGAATTTTCTCGGTTCTGGAGGTGATAAAGAGTTCGACGTAAAGAGTTACGACGATGCAAGCTTAACACCTATCCAGATAGCTCTGAGTAGAGATACTGGATACATATAATGGAGCAACAATTTAGAATAGCTCCAAGTAGAACAGTTATTTGGAATAGCTCCAAATAGAGCGTGGTAGCTGCATCTAGGAGATGACATAAAGATTTGTAAAGCACACACGGATCTGAAAGGTTCAGACCCGTTGACTAAAACCTCTCTCACAAGTAACATGATCAAACCCAGAACTCATTGAGTGTTAATCACATAGTGATATGAACTAGATTATTGACTCTAGTAAACTCTTTGGATGTTGGTTACATGGCGATGTGACCTGTGAGTGTTAATCACATGGTGATGTGAACTAGATTATTGACTCTAGTGCAAGTGGGAGACTGTTGGAAATATGCCCTAGAGGCAATAATAAATTGGTTATTATTATATTTCTTTGTTCATGATAATAGTCTTTTATTCATGCTATAACTGTATTATTCGGAAATCGTAATACACATGTGAATACATAGACCACAATATGTCCCTAGTGAGCCTCTAGTTGACTAGCTCGTTGTGATCAACAGATAGTCATGGTTTCCTGACTATGGACATTGGATGTCGTTGATAACGGGATCACATCATTAGGAGAATGATGTGATGGACAAGACCTAATCCTAAGCCTAGCACAAAGATCGTGTAGTTCGTATGCTAAAGCTTTTCTAATGTCAAGTATTTTTTCCTTAGACCATGAGATTGTGCAACTCCCGGATACCGTAGGAATGCTTTGGGTGTACCAAACGTCACAACGTAACTGGGTGGCTATAAAGGTGCATTACAGGTATCTCCGAAAGTGTCTGTTGGGTTGGCACGAATCGAGACTGGGATTTGTCACTCCGTGTAAACGGAGAGGTATCTCTGGGCCCACTCGGTAGGACATCATCATAATGTGCACAATGTGATCAAGGAGTTGATCACGGGATGATGTGTTACGGAACGAGTAAAGAGACTTGCCGGTAACGAGATTGAACAAGGTATCGGTATACCGACGATCGAATCTCGGGCAAGTACAATACCGCTAGACAAAGGGAATTGTATATGGGATTGATTGAGTCCTTGACATCGTGGTTCATCTGATGAGATCATCGTGGAACATGTGGGAGCCAACATGGGTCTCCAGATCCCGCTGTTGGTTATTGGCCGGAGAGTTGTCTCGGTCATGTCTACGTGTCTCCCGAACCCGTAGGGTCTACACACTTAAGGTTCGATGACGCTAGGGTTATAAAGGAAGTTTGTATGTGGTTACCGAATGTTGTTCGGAGTCCCCGATGAGATCCCGGACGTCACGAGGAGTTCCGGAATGGTCCGGAGGTAAAGATTTATATATGGGAAGTCCTGTTTTGGTCACCGGAAAAGTTTCGGGGTTTATCGGTAACGTACCGGGACCACCGGGAGGGTCCCGGGGGTCCACCAAGTGGGGCCACAAGCCCCAGAGGCATACATGGGCCAAGTGTGAGAAGGCACCAGCCCCTAGGTGGGCTGGGCCGCCTCCCACCATGACCCATGCGCCTAGAAGGGGAGAGGGGGCAAACCCTAAGGGCAGATGGGCCCTAAGGCCCATACTCCCTACGCCTCTCCCTCTTCCCCCCTTGTGGCCGCCACCCATAGATGGGTTTGGGGCTGCCGCCCCTCTAGGGGTGGGAACCCCAGAGGGGGCGCACCCTCCTCCCCTTCCCCTATATATATGAGGCCTAGGGGCTGCCCAACACACGCGATCTGATCTCTGCCTGTTGGTGCAGCCCTGCCTCTCCTCCTCCTCCTCTCCCGTGGTGCTTGGCGAAGCCCTGCTGGATTGCCACGCTCCTCCACCACCACCACGCCGTTGTGCTGCTACTGGATGGAGTCTTCCTCAATCTCTCCCTCTCTCCTTGCTGGATCAAGGCATGGGAGACATCACCGGGCTGTACGTGTGTTGAACGCGGAGGTGCCGTCCGTTCGGCACTAGTATCTCCGGTGATTTGGATCATGACGAGTACGACTCCTTCAACCCCGTTCTCATGAACGCTTCCGCTTAACGATCTACAAGGGTATGTAGATGCACTCTCTTTCCCCTCGTTGCTGGTTTCTCCATAGATAGATCTTGGTGACACATAGGAAAATTTTGAATTTCTGCTACATTCCCCAACATATACCTACGTATCGTAAAACTTCCAGAACAGAACCTAGATCAGGAGTTCCGCCGCCACAAGCCTCTGTAGCCACCAAAAACCAATCGGGACCCTTTTCCGGCACCCTGCCGGAGGGGGATCCCATCACCGGAGGCCATCTTCATCATCCCGGCGCTATCCATGACGAGGAGGGAGTAGTTCACCTTCGGGGCTGAGGGTATGTACCAGTAGCTATGTGTTTGATCTCTCTCTCTCTCTCGTGTTCTCTCTCGTGTTCCTATATGGCACGATCCTGATGTATCCCGAACTTTGCTATTGTAGTGGGATCTTATGATGTTTCTCCCCCTCTACTCTCTTGTGATGAATTGAGTTTCCCCTTTGAAGTTATCTTATCGGATTGAGTCTTTATGAGAACACTTGATGTATGTCTTGCCGTGATTATCTGTGGTGACAATGGGATATCATGTGCCACTTGATGTATGTTTTGGTGATCAACTTGCGGGTTTCGTGACATTGGGAACCTATGCATAGGGGTTGGCACACGTTCTTGACTCTCCGGTAGTAGCTTTGGGCCACTCTTTGAAGTACTTTTATGTTGGTTGGATGAATCTGAGATTGTGTGATGCATATCGTATAATCATGCCCACAGATACTTGAGGTGACAATGGAGTATCTAGGTGACATTAGGGTTTTGGTTGATTTGTGTCTTAAGGTGTTATTCTAGTATGAACTCTATGATGGATTGAGTGGAATGAATAGCTTTATGTTATTTTACTACGAACTCTTGAATAGTTAGAACAGAAAGGATAACTTTGAGGTGGTTTCGTACCCTACCATAATCTCTACGTTTGTTCTCCACTATTAGTGTCTTTGGAGTGACTCTTTGTTGCATGTTGAGGGCTTGTTATATGATCTATCCATGTTATTATTGTTGAGAGAACTTGCACTAGTGAAAGTATGAACCCTAGGCCTTGTTTCCTATCATTGCAATACCGTTTACGCTCACTTTTATCATTAGTTACCTTGCTGTTTTTATTATTTCAGATTACAAAAACCTATATCTACTATCTATTTTGCACTTGTATCTTCATCTCTTCGCCGAACTATTGCACGTATACAATTTACCATTGTATTGGGTGTGTTGGGGACACAAGAGACTCTTTGTTGATTGGTTGCAGGGTTGTTTGAGAGAGACCATCTTCATCCTACGCCTCCTATGGATTGATAAACCTTAGGTCATCCACTTGAGGGAAATTTGCTACTGTCCTACAAACCTGTGCACTTACAGGCCCAACAACGTCTACAAGAAGAAGGTTGTGTAGTAGACATCAAGCTCTTTTCTGGCGCCGTTGCCGGGGAGGCTAGGTAAAGGGTACTCACACTCCGTCACTAATCTGTTTTCTGGCGAGGTGAGTGCTTGAAGGTATATCTTTAGATCTTTCAATCAAATCTTTTTGTTTCTTGTTTTAGGACTAGTTTAGTTTACAAAAGAAAACTACAAAAGAAAATGGAATTGAGTTTGTCTCATACGCTTCATCTTTTTAATATTTTTCGTGAGTATGACGGAAAGGAAAATTGTGCTCAAGTACTAGAATAAGAATTACATAGAATTCTTGGCATAAAATATGTGAATGATGAGCATGATTGCAATGTTGTTAGTATGAATTCCTTGAATATCCATGATGCTAATGATATGCAAAGCCACAAGCTTGGGGAAGCTATGTTTGATGGAGATGATATTTTTGTCCCCCAAGCTTTGATGAGCAAATTTACTATGATGAAAGCATGCCTCCTATCTATGATGATTATTGTGATGACACGTATGCTTTAAAGAATAATGATAACCATGAAACATGTCATCTTTATCTTAATTTTCAATCACATGATAGTTATTTTGTTGAGTTTGCTCCCACTACTATTCATGAGAAGAAATTTGCTTATATTGAGAATAGTAAATTTTCTATGCTTGTAGATCATGAAAATACTTTTTTAGGTGCTGGTTATATTTTTGAATTCATTCATGATGCTACTGAGAATTATTATGAGAGAGGAACATATGCTTGTAGGAATTGCAATAATGCCAAGTTTCCTCTCTATGTGCTTAAAATCTTGAAGTTATGCTTGTTGTCCCATCCTATGCTAGTTGATTATTGTTCCCATAAGTTGTTTGCTCACAAAATACCTATGCATAGGAAGTGGGTTAGACTTAAACGTGCTAGCCATATGCTTCATGATGCTCTCTTTATGTTTCAATTCTTATCTTTTATGTGAGCATCATTGTCATCATTATGCCTAGCTAGAAAGGCATTAAAGAAAAACGCTTGTTGGGAGACAACCCAATATTTACCTTTACTGTTTTTGTGTGTCCACATGATCATGCTACTGTAGTAATCATGTTTTATAGCTTTTGTTTCTATATAGTGCCAAGTAGAACCTTTGGGACGACTTGGGTGAAGTTTACATGATCTTGCCGTAGAAAACAGAAACTTTTGCGCTCACGAGAATGGATGCAATTTTTTGCTGGAGAGCGATTTTAGGTTGATTATTTTTGCAGATGATTAATAGACAAATTACTCAGGTCCAGAAATTTATTTCATAATTTTTGGGGTTCCAGAAGTATACGTTTGATACATATTACTACAGACTGTTCTGTTCTTGACAGATTCTGTTTTCATTGTGTTGCTTGCTTATTTTGATGCATCTATGGCTAGTATTAAGTGGTATGAACCATAGAGGAGTTGGAATACAGTAGGATTTACACCAATATGAATTTAGAATGAGTTCATTACAGTACCTAAGTGGTGGTTTTATTTTCTTATACTAACGGAGCTTACGAGTTTTGTTTGAGTTTTGTGTGGTTGAAGTTTTCAAGTTTTGGGTCAAGATTCGATGGATTATGGAATAAGGAGTGGAAAGAGCCTAAGCTTGGGGATGCCCAAGGCACCCCAAGGTAATATTCAAGGACAACCAAGCAACTAAGCTTGGGGATGCCCCGGAAGGCATCACCTCTTTCGTCTTCTTTAATCGGTAACTTTACTTGGAGCTATATTTTAATTCACCACATGATATGTGTTTTGCTTGGAGCGTCATTTTGTTTTTCTCTTGTTAGTTTTTGCTTGCTGTAAGTTAGAATAATGCTTTGCTTCTTTAGGTTCAATAATAACTCAAGGATAGCCTTTGCCATGCTTATTTTGCTAGTATACATGTTGCTGTTTGAAAACAGAAAGTTTACCGCTGTTGCAAAAATTCCCTAGAAAAGTCAGAGAATGGTATAATGTTGACTATTTTTGCATATTAAGATCTGACAAATTTATTACAGTGGGAATTTTAGTTCATAATTTCTGGAATCAGGGAAGTATTGTTACTCTTGCATTCTTTACAGACTGTACTGTTTTGGCAGATTGCTGTTATGGTTGCATTGTTTGCATATGTTTGCTTATTTAATGATTCTATTTGAGGATAGGAGTATTAAATATACTTAGGCATTTAGTATTCAATGTTGAATAATAATTTTAGTGATTTGTTACTTTAGAAAATGATAAGGTTTTGTATCGGTTTATACTAACCTATCTCACGAGTTCTTGTTGAGTTTGTTGTGAATGAAGCTTTTGATAAAAAGAAGAGAAACCATGATATGAGATGAATTAAGGAGACACAAAAGCTCAAGCTTGGGGATGCCCAAGGCACCCCAAGATAGTATTTTAAGAAGTCTCAAGCATCTAAGCTTGGGGATGCCCCAGTAGGCATCCCACCTTTCTTCTTCAACAATTATCGGTTAGTATCGGTTGAGCCTAAGTTTTTGCTTCTTCACATGAGTTGTGCTATCCATGCATTGTAGTTTACTTTAACTTTTCTTGCTGTTTGAATGAAGTATCAAGATCTTAAATCCTTTAATGGGAGAGAGCCATACACAAATTAGAATTTGCTAGAATATTGTATGTGCTTCACTTATATCCTTTGAGCGTGATAATTTTTGCTCTAGTACTTCACTTATATCTTTTAGAGCACGGTGGTGGATTTGTTTTAAAGAAACTATTGATCTATCATGCTTCACTTAGATTATTTTGAGAGTTATTGATAGCATGCTAATTTTCTTAAAGTTAATATACTTGGTATTCAAGATATGTGAAACTTTCTTTTGAGTGAGTTGAATACTAAGATAAGTTTGATGCTTGATAACTGTTTTGAGATATGGAGGTGATAATATCAAAAGCAATGCTAGTTGGGGTGATTATGAATTTAAAGAATGCTTGTGTTGAAGTTTGTGATTCCCGTAGCATGCACGTATGGTGAACCGCTTTGTGATGAAGTCGGAGCACAATTTTTATTTATTGATTGTCTTCCTTATGAGTGGCAGTCGGGGACTTGCGATGGTATTTTCCTACCAATCTATCCCCCTAGGAGTATGCGTGTAGTGCTTTGGTTTTTGATGACTTCTAAATTTTTGCAACAAGTGCATGAGTTCTTTTGATTAATGTTGAGTCCATGGATTATACGCACTCTCACCCTTCCACCATTGCTAGCCTCTCTAATACCGCGCACTTTTCGCCGGTATCATACACCCACCGTATATCTTCCTCAAAACAGCCACCATACCTACCTATCATGGCATTTCCATAGCCATTCCGAGATATATTGCGATGCAACTTTCCACCGTCCTGTTCATATGACACACATTACTTTTGTCATATTGCTTTTTGCATGAACATGCAGTTGACATTGTATTTGTGGCAAAGCCACCGTTCATAATTCTTTCATACAAGTCACTCTTGATTCATTGCATATCCTGGTACACCGCCGGAGGCATTCATATAGAGTCATATTTTGTTCTAAGTATCGAGTTGTAATTGTTGAGTTGTAAGAAAAATAAAAGTGTGATGATCATCATTATTAGAGCATTGTCCCAGTGAGGAAAGAATGATGGAGACTATGATTCCCCCATAAGTCAGGATGAGACTCCGGACTTTATGAAAAATAAAAGAGGCCAAAGAAGCCCAAAAAAAAGAGTGGCCATAAAAAAATAGAAAAAAAAATAGAAAGGCCAAATAAAAAAATGAGAGAAAAATAGAGAAGGGACAATGCTACTATCCTTTTTCCACACTTGTGCTTCAAAGTAACACCATGATCTTCATGATAGAGAGTCTCATATGTTGTCACTTTCATATACTAGTGGGAATTTTTCATTATAGAACTTGGCTTGTATATTCCAATGATGGGCTTCCTCAAAAGTGCCCTAGGTCTTCGTGAGAAAGCGAGTTGGATGCACACACACTTAGTTTCTTTTGTTGAGCTTTCACATATTTATAGCTCTAGTGCATCCATTGCATGGCAATCCCTACTCACTCACATTGATATCTATTGATGGGCATCTCCATAGCCCATTAATACACCTAGTTGATGTGAGACTATCTTCTCCTTTTTTGTCTTCTCCACAACCACCATTCTATTCCACCTATAGTGCTATGTCCATGGCTCACGCTCATGTATTGCGTGAAAATTGAAAAAGTTTGAGATTACTAAAGTATGAAACAATTGCTTGGCTCGTCATCGGGGTTGTGCATGATTAAATACTTTGTGTGATGAAGATAGAGCTTAGCCAGACTATATGATTTTGTAGGGATAACTTTCTTTGGCCATGATATTTTGAGAAGACATGATTGCTTTGATTTGTATGCTTGAAGTATTTTTACTTTTATGTCAATATGAACTTTTGTCTTGAATCTTTTGGATCTGATCATTCATACCACGATTAAGAAGATTTACATTGAAATTATGCCAAAGTATCACTCCGCATCAAAAATTCTCTTTTTATCATTTACCTACGCGAGGACGAGCAGGAATTAAGCTTGGGGATGCTTGATACGTCTCCAACGTATCTATAATTTTTGATTGCTCCATGCTACTTTATCTACTGTTTTAGGCAATATTGGGCTTTATTATCCACTTTTATATTATTTTTGGGACTAACCTATTAACAGGAGGCCCAGCCCAGATTTGCTGTTTTATGCCTATTTCAGTGTTTCGAGGAAAAGGAATATAAAATGGAGTCAAAACGGAACGAAATCAACTGGAGAAGTTAATTTTGGAAGGAAACCCACCTGATGGACTTGGAGTGCACGTCAGGGGAGTCCCGGGCTGCCCACGAGGGTGGGGGGCGCGCCCCTCTGGGCGTGCCCCCTGCCTCGTGGGGCCCCCATAGCTCCACCGACGTACCCCCTGCACCCATATATACCTACGTATCGTAAAACTTCCAGAACAGAACCTAGATCGGGAGTTCCGCCGCCGCAAGCCTCTGTAGCCACCAAAAACCAATTGGGACCCTGTTCCGGCACCCTGCCGGAGGGGGATCCCATCACCGGAGGCCATCTTCATCATCCCGGTGCTATCCATGACGAGGAGGGAGTAGTTCACCATCGGGGCTGAGGGTATGTACCAGTAGCTATGTCTTTGATCTCTCTCTCTCGTGTTCTCTCTCGTGTTCCCTCTATGGCACGATCTTGATGTATCCCGAGCTTTGCTATTGTAGTGGGATCTTATGATGTTTCTCCCCGTCTACTCTCTTGTGATGAATTGAGTTTCCCCTTTGAAGTTATCTTATCGGATTGAGTCTTTATGTGAACACCTGATGTATGTCTTGCCGTGATTATCTATGGTGACAATGGGATATCATGTGCCACTTGATGTATGTTTTGGTGATCAACTTGCGGGTTTCGTGACATTGGGAACCTATGCATAGGGGTTGTCACACGTTCTTGACTCTCCGGTAGTAGCTTTGGGGAACTCTTTGAAGTACTTTTATGTTGGTTCGATGAATCAGAGATTGTGTGATGCATATCGTATAATCATGCCCACGGATACTTGAGGTGACAATGGAGTATCTAGGTGACATTAGGGTTTTGGTTGATTTGTATCTTAAGGTGTTATTCTAGTATGAACTCTGTGATGGATTGAGCGGAAAGAATAGCTTTATGTTATTTTACTACGAACTCTTGAATAGTTAGAACAGAAAGGATAACTTTGAGGTGGTTTCGTACCCTACCATAATCTCTATGTTTGTTCTCCACTATTAGTGTCTTTGGAGTGACTCTTTGTTGCATGTTGAGGGCTTGTTATATGATCTATCTATGTTATTATTGTTGAGAGAACTTGCACTAGTGAAAGTATGAACCCTAGGCCTTGTTTCCTATCATTGCAATACCGTTTACGCTCACTTTTATCATTAGTTACCTTGCTGTTTTTATTATTTCAGATTACAAAAACCTATATCTACTATCTATTTTGCACTTGTATCTTCATCTCTTCGCCGAACTAGTGCACCTATACAATTTACCATTGTATTGGGTGTGTTGGGGACACAAGAGACTCTTTGTTGATTGGTTGCAGGGTTGTTTGAGAGAGACCATCTTCATCCTACGCCTCCTACGGATTGATAAACCTTAGGTCATCCACTTGAGGGAAATTTGCTACTGTCCTACAAACCTGTGCACTTAGGCCTTGTACAATGAGAGATGCTTAGGGAAGGTGCTTAGAGAAATAAACCAAGCTTTTCTTAAGCAGCGGTGCTTATTTGTACAGGATAGACGCTTAACTAAGCGTCTCTCCTGTAGAAATAGGCACCGGTGCTTCAGAAAAAACCGATTTATTTTTCTAAGAATCTCTCTAAGCACCTCCCATTGTATAAGGCCTTACAGGCCCAACCACGTCTACAAGAAGAAGGTTGTGTAGTAGACATCAAGCTCTTTTCTGGCGCCATTGCCGGGGAGGCTACGTAAAGGGTACTCACACTCCGTCACTAAGCTCTTTTCTGGCGAGGTGAGTGCTTGAAGGTATATCTTTAGATCTTGCAATTGAATCTTTTTGTTTCTTGTTTTAGCACTAGTTTAGTTTATAAAAGAAAACTACAAAAGAAAATGGAATTGAGTTTGTCTCATATGCTTCATCTTTTTAATATTTTTCGTGAGTATGATGGAAAGGAAAATTGTGCTCAAGTACAAGAAGAAGAATTACATAGAATTCTTGGCATAAAATATGTGAATGATGAGCATGATTGCAATGTTGTTAGTATGAATTCCTTGAATATCCATGATGCTAATGATATGCAAAGCCACAACCTTGGGGAAGCTATGTTTGATGGAGATGATATTTTTGTCCCCCAAGCTTTGATGAGCAAATTTACTATGATGAAAGCATGCCTCCTATCTATGATGATTATTGTGATGACACGTATGCTTTAGAGAATAATGATAATCATGAAACTTGTAATCTTGATCTTAATTTTCAATCACATGATAGTTATTTTGTTGAGTTTGCTCCCACTACTATTCATGAGAAGAAATTTGCTTATATTGAGAATAGTAAATTTTCTATGCTTGTAGATAATGAAAAGAATTTTTTAGGTGCTGGTTATATTGTTGAATTCATTCATGATGCTACTGAAAATTATTATGAGAGAGGAACATATGCTTGTAGGAATTGCAATAATGTCAAGTTTCCTCTCTATGTGCTTAAAATCTTGAAGTTATGCTTGTTGTGCCATCCTATGCTAGTTGATTATTGTTCCCATAAGTTGTTTGCTCACAAAATCCCTATGCATAGGAAGTGGGTTAGACTTAAATGTGCTAGTCATATGCTTCATGATGCTCTATTTACGTTTCAATTCTTATCTTTTATGTGAGCATCATTGTCATCATCATGCCTAGCTAGAAAGGCATTAAAGAAAAGCGCTTGTTGGGAGACAACCCAATATTTAACTTTACTGTTTTTTTGTGTCCACATGATCATGATACTGTAGTAATCATGTTTTATAGCTTATATTTCAATAAAGTGCCAAGTAGAACCTTTGGGAAGACTTGGGTGAAGTTTACATGATCTTGCTGTAGAAAACAGAAACTTTTGCGCTCACGAGAATGGCTGCCATTTTTTACTGGAGAGCGATTTTAGGTTGATTCTTTTTGCAGATGATTAATAGACAAATTACTCAGGTCAAGAAATTTATTTTATAATTTTTGGGGTTCCATAAGTATACGTTTGATACAGATTACTACAGACTGTTCTGTTCTTGACAGATTCTGTTTTCATTGTGTTACTTGCTTATTTTGATGCATCTATGGCTAGTATTAAGTAGTATGAACCATAGAGGAGTTGGAATACAGTAGGATTTACACCAATATGAATTTAGAATGAGTTCATTACATTACCTAAGTGGTGGTTTTATTTTCTTATACTAACGGAGCTTACGAGTTTTGTTTGAGTTTTGTGTGGTTGAAGTTTACAAGTTTTGCGTAAAGATTCAATGGATTATGGAATAAGGAGTGGAAAGAGGCTAATCTTGGGGATTCCCAAGGCAACCCAAGGTAATATTCAAGGACAACCAAGCAACTAAGCTTGGGGATGCCCCGGAAGGCATCCCCTCTTTCGTCTTCTTTAATCGGTAACTTTACTTGGAGCTATATTTTTATTCACCACATGATACGTGTTTTGCTTGGAGCGTCATTTTCTTTTTATCTTGTTACTTTTTGCTTGCTGTTAGTTAGAATAATGCTTTGATTATTTAGGTTCAATAAAAAGTCAAGGATAGCCTTTGCCATGCTTATTTTGCTAGTATACATGTTGCTGTTTGAAAACAGAAAGTTTACCGCTGTTGCGAAAATTCCCTAGAAAAGTCAGAGAATGGTATAATGTTGAATATTTTTGCATATTAATCTCTGATAAATTTATTACAGTGTGATTTTTAGTTCATAATTTTTGGAATCAGGGAAGTATTGGTACACTTGCATTCTTTACAGACTGTACTGTATTGGCAGATTGCTGTTATGGTTGCATTGTTTGCATATGTTTGCTTGTTTAATGATTCTATTTGAGGATAGGAGTATTAAATATACAGAGGCATTTAGTATTCAATGTTGAATAATAATTTTAGTGATTTGTTACAGTAGAAAATTATAAGGTTTTGTATCGGTTTATACTAACCTATCTCACGAGTTTTTGTTGAGTTTGTTGTGAATGAATCTTTTGATGAAAAGAAGAGAAACCATGATATGAGATGAATTAAGGAGACACAAAAGCTCAAGCTTGGGGATGCCCAAGGCACCCCAAGATAATATTTCAAGAAGTCTCAAGCATCTAATCTTGGGGATGCCCCAGTAGGCATCCCACCTTTCTTCTTCAACAATTATCGGTTAGTATCAGTTGAGCCTAAGTTTTTGCTTCTTCACATGAGTTGTGCTATCCATGCATTGTAGTTTTATTTAGCTTTGCTTGCTCTTTGAATGAAGTATCAAGATCTTAAATCCTTTAATGGGAGAGAGCCATACACAAATTAGAATTTGCTAGAATACTCTATGTGCTTCACTTATATCCTTTGAGCGTGATAATTTTTGCTCTAGTACTTCACTTATATCTTTTAGAGCACGGTGGTGGATTTTTTTTAAAGAAACTATTGATCTATCATGCTTCACTTAGATTATTTTGAGAGTTATTGATAGCATGGTAATTTGCTTAAAGTTAATATACTTGGTATTCAAGATATGTGAAACTTTCTTTTGAGTGAGTTGAATACTAAGATAAGTTTGATGCTTGATAACTGTTTTGAGATATGGAGGTGATAATATCAAAAGCAATGCTAGTTGGGGTGATTATGAATTTAAAGAGTGCTTGTGTTGAAGTTTGTGATTCCCGTAGCATGCACGTATGGTGAACCGCTTTGTGATGAAGTCGGAGCACAATTTTTATTTATTGATTGTCTTCCTTATGAGTGGAAGTCGGGGACGAGCGATGGTCTTTTCCTACCAATCTATCCCCCTAGGAGTATGCGTGTAGTGCTTTGGTTTTTGATGACTTCTAAATTTTTGCAACAAGTGCATCAGTTCTTTTGATTAATGTTGAATCCATGGATTATACGCACTCTCACCCTTCCACCATTGCTAGCCTCTCTAATACCGCGCACTTTTCGCCGGTATCATACACCCACCATATACCTTCCTCAAAACAGCTACCATACCTACCTATCATGGCATTTCCATAGCCATTCCGAGATATATTGCCATGCAACTTTCCACCGCCCCGTTCATATGACACACATTACTTTTGTCATATTGCTTTTTGCATGAACATGCAGTTGACATTGTATTTGTGGCAAAGCCACCGTTCATAATTCTTTCATACATGTCACTCTTGATTCATTGCATATCCCAGTACACCGCCGGAGGCATTCATATAGAGTCATATTTTGTTCTAAGTATCGAGTTGTAATTGTTGAGTTGTAAGAAAAATAAAAGTGTGATGATCATCATTATTAGAGCATTGTCCCAGTGAGGAAAGAATGATGGAGACTATGATTCCCCCATAAGTCGGGATGAGACTCCGGACTTTATGAAAAATAAAAGAGGCCAAAGAAGCCCAAAAAAAGAATGGCCATAAAAAAAGAAAAAAAAGAGAAAGGCCAAATAAAAAGATGAGAGAAAAAGAGAGAAGGGACAATGCTACTATCCTTTTTCCACACTTGTGCTTCAAAGTAACACCATGATCTTCATGATACAGAGTCTCATATGTTGTCACTTTCATATACTAGTGGGAATTTTTCATTATAGAACTTGGCTTGTATATTCCAATGATGGGCTTCCTCAAAAGTGCCCTAGGTATTCGTGAGAAAGCGAGTTGGATGCACACCCACTTAGTTTCTTTTGTTGAGCTTTCGCATATTTATAGCTCTAGTGCATCCGTTGCATGGCAATCCCTACTCACTCACATTGATATCTATTGATGGGCATCTCCATAGCCCATTAATACGCCTAGTTGATGTGAGACTATCTTCTCCTTTTTTGTCTCCTCCACAACCACCATTCTATTCCACCTATAGTGCTATGTCCATGGCTCACGCTCATGTATTGCGTGAAAGTTGAAAAAGTTTGAGATTACTAAAGTATGAAACAATTGCTTGGCTCATCATCGGGGTTGTGCATGATTAAATACTTTGTGTGATGAAGATAGAGCTTAGCCAGACTATATGATTTTGTAGGGATAACTTTCTTTGGCCATGCTATTTTGAGAAGACATGATTGCATTGATTTGTATGCTTGAAGTATTATTACTTTTATGTCAATATGAACTTTTGTCTTGAATCTTTTGGATCTGATTATTCATACCACGATTAAGAAGATTTACATTGAAATTATGCCAAAGTATCACTCCACAACAAAAATTCTCTTTTTATCATTTACCAACTCGAGGACGAGCAGGAATTAAGCTTGGGGATGCTTGATACGTCTCCAACGTATCTATAATTTTTGATTTCTCCATGCTACTTTATCTACTGTTTTAGGCAATATTGGGATTTATTATCCACTTTTATATTATTTTTGGGACTAACCTATTAACCGGAGGCCCAGCCCAGATTTGCTGTTTTATGCCTATTCCAGTGTTTCGGGGAAAAGGAATATTAGACGGAGTCAAAACGGAACGAAATCAACTAGAGAAGTTAATTTTGGAAGGAAACCCACCTGATGGACTTGGAGTGCACGTCAGGGGAGTCCCGGGCTGCCCATGAGGGTGGGGAGCGCGCCCCCTGGGCGCCCCCCTGCCTCGTGGGGCCCCCGTAGGTCCACCGACGTACCCCCTGCACCCATATATACCTACGTATCATAAAACTTCCAGAACAGAACCTAGATCGGGAGTTCCGCCGCCGCAAGCCTCTGTAGCCACCAAAAACCAATCGGGACCCTGTTCCGGCACCCTGCCGGAGGGGGATCCCATCATCGGAGGCCATCTTCATCATCCCGGCGCTATCCATGACGAGGAGGGAGTAGTTCACCCTCGGGGCTGAGGGTATGTACCAGTAGCTATGTGTTTGATCTCTCTCTCTCTCGTGTTCTCTCTCGTGTTCCCTCTATGGCACGATCTTGATGTATCCCGAGCTTTGCTATTGTAGTGGGATCTTATGATGTTTCTCCCCGTCTACTCTCTTGTGATGAATTGAGTTTACCCTTTGAAGTTATCTTATTGGATTGAGTCTTTATGAGAACACTTGATGTATGTCTTGCCGTGATTATCTGTGGTGACAATGGGATATCATGTGCCACTTGATGTATGTTTTGGTGATCAACTTGTGGGTTTCGTGACATTGGGAACCTATGCATAGGGGTTGGCACACGTTCTTGACTCTTCGGTAGTAGCTTTGGGGCACTCTTTGAAGTACTTTTATGTTGGTTGGATGAATCTGAGATTGTGTGATGCATATCGTATAATCATGCCCACGGATACTTGAGGTGACAATGGAGTATCTAGGTGACATTAGGGTTTTGGTTGATTTGTGTCTTAAGGTGTTATTCTAGTATGAACTCTATGATGGATTGAGCGGAAAGAATAGCTTTATGTTATTTTACTATGAACTCTTGAATAGTTAGAACAGAAAGGATAACTTTGAGGTGGTTTCGTACCCTACCATAATCTCTACGTTTGTTCTCCACTATTAGTGTCTTTGGAGTGACTCTTTGTTGCATGTTGAGGGCTTGTTATATGATCTATCTATGTTATTATTGTTGAGAGAACCTGCAGTAGTGAAAGTATGAACCCTAGGCCTTGTTTCCTATCATTGAAATACCGTTTACGCTCACTTTTATCATTAGTTACCTTGCTGTTTTTATTATTTCAGATTACAAAAACCTATATCTACTATCTATTTTGCACTTGTATCTTCATCTCTTCGCCGAACTAGTGCACCTAAAGAATTTACCATTGTATTGGGTGTGTTGGGGACACAAGAGACTCTTTGTTATTTGGTTTCAGGGTTGTTTGAGAGAGACCATATTCATCCTACACCTCCTACAGATTGATAACCTTAGGTCATCCACTTGAGGGAAATTTGCTACTGTCCTACAAACCTGTGCACTTGCAGGCCCAACAACGTCTACAAGAAGAAGGTTGTGTAGTAGACATCAGTACGCCCCCCCGGCTCAGGTCCTTTTGGGATGACACCTCGGTGTCGCAACCAGGCTTTGGGGAAGGGGCCCTTGGAGGTGTCTCGCTCTCCAAGGCATCGGAACTCAACGAATCCTCCGATGAGGACTGTTTGGCAGGAGACCTCGTCGGACTGTAAAAAGTACGGTGCAAATCGAAATATTACACTCTAGTAATTCCAGGTGCATGGACATGTTCGGATTTCATGCACTTACGAGTTTACCAGGGGCTGGGCCCTGGGATCCCACTCCGAGCTGCTGTCGCTAGCCGTGGTGGACGCCCCGGGGATGAGTGTCCTTCCCCTCTTAGGCGAATCTGCCTCTAAGGATGAGGAGGCTGTCCTTTTCTTCCTCTCCCTCGTAGGGGACTCGTCCTCTTCCTCCTCCTCGTCCTCTTCCTCCTCCTCGTCCTCTTCGGAGGAGGGATGGTCACTGGAGTCTTCAGACTTCGTGTCCGAGGCACCGCGACGACGGAGACTGCTCTTGGTCTCTTGGCCTTTTTATTGGCCTCTTTCTTCGGTGCCTCGTAAGGCGCTGGGACCAGCATCTTCATTAGAAGTGGTCCAGCCGGTTCTTCTGGCAACGGTGCCGGACAGTGAATCCGCCCCGCCTTGTTCATCCATCCCTGAGGTAATCATGGAAAAGCACGTTAAAAAACATCTCCCTCGGGACATACCAATAAAACATGCGGATGACCGAGACATAATGATGACTTACCGGACTTGCGGGGTGGGACAGTTGGTACCCGCGGTCCACGGCAGAGTCCGGCCATGGTTTGACGGACTTAAAGAGCACCTTCTAGATGTCCTTGCACGAGGAGCCGAAAAGCTCCCACAGGATCTGGTGCTCGACCGGGTCATACTCCCACAAATCGCAGCTTCTGTGCTGACAAGAAAGGATCAGGCGGACTAGCATCACCTAGACTACGTCAACAAGCCTGATGGCCCTGTCTTCCATACCTTTGACACGCGCCTAGATTACTGACAGTTCGTCGGACGACGACCAGTTCACACCCTTCTTGGGCCAGGACGTAAGCCGCAAAGGGGCTCCAGATCGAAACTCAGGAGCAACGGCCCATTTTTTGCCGCACGGCTGAGTGATGTAGAACCACTGCTGCTGCCACTCCTTGACGGAATCATTGAAAGTACCCGTCAGCCATGTGACCATGGGCATCCTGCTCACTATGGCTCCTCCGCACTCGGCCATAGTCCAAAGTTCACCACCTTGGGCTTCACGTTGAAGATCTTCAGCCATAGTCCAAAGTGCGGCGAGATGCAGAGAAAGGCCTCGCACACGACGATAAACGTCGAGATGTTGAGGAAGGAATTGGGGGATAGATCGTGAAAATCAATCCCGTAGTAATACATGATGCCGCAAACAAAAGGGTGAAGGGGAAACCCAAGCCCGCGGACGAAATGGGGGAGGAAAGCGACCCTCTCATGGGGCTCCGGAGTAGGGACAATCTGTCCCGCCGTCGGAAGATGGTGGCCGATTTTCTTCGCCAGATACCTGACCGCCCGCAGTTTTTTAATATCTTTCTCCTGGACGGAGGAGGCCATCCACTTGCCTCCTGCTCCAGATTCGGACATTTTCGGAGAACCTTTGTTGGTGGGGAGATGAATGCTTGGGCGCTAGGGCTCGGGCAAAAAGAAAGGGACTAGCAGAAGGAGAAAGGCGCAGATGGAAAGGAGGGGGCTTTTGCTCTTTATAAAGGCGATGAAACTTTGCGCCTCCCCGCTTGCCTAATAAGACCTGCTCGTTCCCCGCTCACCAGGTTTGATGGCACGGTTGGGTTACCCATATCCGTATTGATGAGAATCCCGCGATAGGAGGGGCACGATCTCCACTTTGACAAGACGTGCCAAGGAAACCGCCTCGCAACATGTGCGGAAGCATGTTGTAGAAAACGGTTCGAATAATGACCGGGCCGTGGCTTGATGTCATCCTACGAAGATGATGCGGAGTATCCCACATTCATCCCCATGTACACTCCGACTACTCTCCGAGCCCCAAGAAAACATATGAAGAGACCTCGAGCATACGCCATTGGACACAAGGTGAACTCGATCCTCTCTAAACATTCACTTTCCACACATGAGACATGGTTGCTACTTCAAGCGCGGACCTTGTGCATACTTAGGTACACCCAAGGACACCATGGAGAACCCAAGGACCAAGGCCGAGCGTGCACAGAAGCATGGAAGAGGAGAAGGAAGAAGAGCCAGCTGCTACAGGCCCCGGACATCCGGCCACAGCCCGGACATCTGGCCAGGCCCGGACATCCGGCCCATCGCCCGGAAATCCGGACCCCCTTCTATCCAGGGAGCTCCAGAATCGGCCAAGACAGCCCGGACATCCGGTCCCCAGGCCCGGACATCCGGCCCCTCGCGAGCCACCGGACATCTGGCCCCTTCTCCCGGAAATCCGGCCCCTCCATCACCGAATGCATCTGGAAGACCTAGGCCATCCCGGACATCCGGCCTCCTAGCCCGGACATCCGGCCCGTCGCAAAGCCCCGGACATCCGGCCCCCAACCCGGACATCCGGCACCTGCCTGTGCGCAGAGAACGGGCCAAGGGCCCATGTATCCCCCTCTCACTTACCCCTTCGTGGGATAGCACTATATATACTCCCCCACCTCCTCCGAGTTAGGGTTAGCGTTGATTTAGCTTAGATTAGAGATAGAGCTTCGCTCATCCATCGGATCTCCTCTTCGTGAGAGACTGCGGCCTCCTCGGAGAAGATCCACTTGGATTCAAGACCCCCTCGTGGGAAGATCCCCTCGCGGATTCAAGACCTCCTCACGGAGAAGATCGGTTACCTATGTATCCTTACCTTTGTAGACTTTGGATCTCGTGTATCTCTTTGTGTTTGGTGATCTAGCACTCGTGTGATTGATTCTATGTCGGTTTGGTGTTTCTCTCTGGTTTTCCCCGTGTTCTCCCTTTGTGCTTCCGTGTGTTCTTCGTGAATCCCCGTAGGATCCCCTACAAACATGAAAGATCGTCCACATAGGGTTCCGCCCTACATCATCTTGGATCAGAGCAAGGTTGATCACGTTTTTGGAGCCCCTACCCCTCTTTTTCTAGCTTGATTTTGTTGATTTCTTCCCTAAATTCGAAAATCCCCACCAAAAATAGCCCCCAAATTTTTTTGTGATTTGTTGGTTTGATGATGTTTTGTTGATTTTGATCCGTGGATTTGCTTGGTTTCAAGTGGATTTAGCATTTCCCCAAGTTTCCCCATCTTTCATCCACAAAATCTCTGCAATTTTGCCTCCGAAATCATCAATTTCCGCCCCAAATCGAGTTTCGAAGTCCAAAACCCGATCTGGATTCATCGGGCCGGACATCCGGGCCATCCAGCCGGACATCCGGGCCCCAAGCCGTACATCCGGGCCTTGGAGCACCAGATTTGCACGATTCGGGACATCAACCACCGGATATCCGGCCAAAACCCCCGGACATCCGGTCCCTGTAGATTTTAGCCTCCCCGTTTCACCATTTCGGCCATAACTAATTCATCCGAACTCCGATTTTGACGTTCTTTAGCTCGTTTTGAAGCTCTTGACATCCCCCTTCCCACAAAAATACTACCAACACCATTTGACTCCATAAATTTTTTTGAATATTGGCATCTTTGCCTAGGGACACCACCATATCATCCACATATCCACCACCGACTTCCGCAACCTAACCCAATTTGTTCCCTATAGCATTAGTGGTTGTTTGAGTTGTGATTCGAGTCTCCTAAGTTGTTTCGGCTACTTAGGGACGGTTACTTCTTCATCAGCCACCACCATTTCCGCATAGACGTGCCCACCATACACTTCCGACACCCAACTTAACCCAATTTTGTTTGAGCTTGTTCGAGTTGTGGCTTGTGTCTCCTAAGGTGTTTCAGCTACTTAGGGACGGAAACTTCAAGTCCGACACGTGTATAGCCCATCATTTCACTTCCGCATTGCCAAGTGCAGACCACCACTGCTTTCCGCTACCACCATTTTGACATTTGACGTTTGAGATTTTGAGTTCGCGGTTTTTCCGTTTCCTAAGGTGTTTCGGCTACTTAGGGACGAGTCTCCATCATCTTGGTTTATACATCAAGAACGCCGCTACTCATCATCGCCGGCCGGTAACCTCCATATCATCTTGGTATCGTGGTATCCGCCATTGTATATTCCCCTTGCCATTGCATTGTTAACCCCTAGCCTTACTTTTGCGTTGCTTGCCTATCGAGACTAGCCATTTGAGTATTGCCGGCAACGTTACTTGTGCACATTAGTGATCATACTTCCCATAGCATACATGCCATATCATCGTGGTGAATATATTGGTATCATATCTTGTGTCACAAGTTTGTTCCCACATATACACAATTTCTATCTTGGTTTGTGCATTGTGCAAAGTGGCCATAGAAAAAAAAGAAAAGAAATAAAGCTTTTAAGCAAAAGAGAAAGAGAGCAAAAGAGCTTGTAAGCAAGTGCCATAGCATCATACCACATTGCACAAGATTGTCATATCTGATCATCTTGGATCATCTTGAGAGAAACACCGGGAACCATACATATATATCATACTTGGGATAGAAAGTATATACATTTTGCATCTTATAGGTTGTGCTCAAGTGTCGTATCCGCCTATTGAGCAATCGTGCTAGCGTCTTTCTTGAGTTGTGCAACACGAGCGTTTTCCGTGGATTCCACATTTTGTGATCATTCCTTGGTTGCATGACCCCATTTATCTATCCGTGTGTGTGTTTTCGTGTGCCACATATTGCTATTGGTCCATTTGTTTCACTTGAGAATTTGTGAATCTCTTTCAACATTATTGACTCTTGCTAACATTTTGCATTAAATTTTTGTGCCACTATCCTCACCGAGATCCACCATAAGCTTTACTTGTGTAGGTGTGAGAACCGACAAGGATTGGTACCAATAGTGCTATTTCATTGTACGCATTTGAGTGAACTTGATTCATTGTCAACATCGGTCAAGGTACATTGGTATAAGTTCTTCTCTTTCTCCCACTCATATTTGCTCGAGTCTTGTGATGGATAGGCAAGGCATTTCCTCTCCGGTCCTCAACAACAAGGACGGCGTGAACAACTACATCACCAAAGCGTCTATCTTCGATCTACAATGACAAGTGCAAGGCGCACAATCAAGATTGCGAGAGCACATCGACAAGAAGCTTGCCGCACATAAAGAGGAGCAAGATGCAAGGATGGAGGAGATTAGAGCCTTGATCAAGTCTTCTTCCCCTTCATCATCTTCAAGGCAGCGACCAAGTCGATCATCTTCGGAGCGCAAACAAGATGCAAGTGCAAGTCGTCCTCGTCCACATCTACATGGCGACCACCATCACGTTCGTGATCAACATCGTCATGAAGGGAAGGTCACCTCCAAGCATCATGTGCACGACGATGACAAACGCCTTCGAGCTCAAGCGCGACAACGACACAATCATCATGAAGATGCTCCACAAGCGCAAATGCACTAGTCCCAACAAGCCCTACTTAACGCCAAGTCCAAGCTTCATGAGCACAAAAGGAGACCGCGAGACGACCACCACCAAGACGGCACTACGGCTACAACAACCACTTTGGCATATTCGCCAAGTGCTATCAAGGCATCTTCGCCTTTGGACGTACGACATCTTGGCCTACTTCCCACGTGTACGCCTACATCGACTTCATCAAGTCCAAGGCGACCACCTACGAGCGAGGGTGACACTTCCATCTTCGGAAGCCCCTCAAGGAAGATGGCCTAGCATGGGTGAGGGAGTCCTGGATTAGGGGGTGTCCGGATGGCCGGACTATGGCCTTTGGCCGGACTGCCGAACTATGAAGATGCAAGATTGAAGACTTCGTCCCATGTCCGGATAGGACTTTCCTTGGCGTGGAAGGCAAGCTTGGCAATATGATATGTAGATCTCCTCCCATTGTAACCGACTTTGTGTAACCCTAGCCCTCTCCAATATCCATATAAACCGGAGAGTTTTAGTCCATAGGACGAACAACAATCATACCATAGGATAGCTTCTAGGGTTTAGCCTCTCTGATCTCGTGGTAGATCAACTCTTGTACTACCCATATCATCAATATTAGTCAAGTAGGAGTAGGGTTTTACCTCCATCGAGAGGGCCCGAACCTGGGTAAAAACATCGTGTCCCTTGTCTCTTGTTACCATCCACCTAGACGCACAGTTCGGGACCCCCTACCCGAGATCCGCCGGTTTTGACACCGACATTGGTGCTTTCATTGAGAGTTCCTCTGTGTCGTCACCGTCAGGAAGGATGCCGCACCCCGTCTTTAAAGATGGCGCTGTTGCTAAAGGAGCTTTGGCTGTTGGCCAAACTCTCCGACTAGGCGGTTTTCTGATGACCGCCTGTTCGGCCGCCGCGCCAACGATGACTTCTCGGGTCATCGAAAGCAATCTCCACGTCAACTTGGAACTTATCGAGCAGTTAGATCCGATGGAGCTCTCTTCCTTAAACGAGCTCTTGGATCACATCGCCGCCCTGGGAGTCGCTGCAGACTACGATCAGATTGGGCTTAAACCCGATCCAAGAGAGATTGACTCTCCCCAGGTCACCCACCACGTCGAAGTGATGGAGGAACAATGCGGCGAATCTTCACCCATCCTAAGGAACAGATGTGTCCGGATTCCTGATCCCTCCAAGCCGGACACCCGTGGAGGGGAGGACATCACTCAAGCCCTGAACCTAAAGTCAGGCAGTGGGTCTGATTCATTGGATAACGTCCAAGAACCCAAGCTTCCGAGTTCGGAAATTTCTTGGCCCCTGAGTCTCAGATCGGGCGAGGTTCCGGATTTAAATCCACCCGCCCACCCAAATATAAGGGATCTATCCCAAATATAAGGGATCTATCCCAAATCCACTGTCCTCACTCCATGCAAGTCCCGGTACCCGCATTACCAAAAGATAGCATACGCAGTGTTCATGGCATCCCGGAAGCTACGACACTACTTTCAAGAGTGTTCAATAATAGTAGCCTCTGAAGTACCTCTTAATGATATCATAAACAACCGCGACGCAATGGGCCGTATTGCCAAATGGGCCATTGAGCTCCTCCCATTCGACATAACCTATAAGCCACGGCGAGCCATCAAGTCGCAAGCCTTGGCCGACTTTGTCACTGAATGGACTGAAGCCGAACTCCCTAAAGAGTACGACACATATTCCAACTGGACCATGCACTTCAACGGCTCCAAAATACTGGCGGGTCTGGGGTCTGGCGTCGTTCTGACGTCCCCAACAGGAGATATAGTCCAATATGTACTCCAGATAATATATACGGACTCCAACAATGCAGCCAAATATGAGGCCCTTCTACATGGTCTCCGGATGGCAGTCTCCATGGGCATTCAATGCCTAGATGTGCGTGGGGATTCGAACCTCGCGATATCCCAAATAAACGGAGACTTTGATGCCAAAGATCCGAAAATGGCAGCTTATCGCAATGCCGTCCTAAATATGTCAGCTCGGTTCGAAGGGCTCGAATTTCACCATATAGTCCGGGAAAACAATCAGGCAACAGACGTCTTGGCACGCATCGGCGCAAAGCGCGATGCAGTCCCCCCGAACATTTTCCTGGAAAGGCTATTCAAGCCATCCGTACAGTCGGAAGGGGAATCCGGAAATAACAATCTGGACCTGGCCGCACCACCTAACACCGAACATTCTGACACAACGGAAGACTCCGCCAACGAAGTGACACCCTCAGCCCACATAATAATGGCAGTAATTGCCCCGTGGACAGAACCATTCTTAGCCTACTTAACTAGGCAGGAACTTCCCGAGGAACAAAATGAGGCACGCTGCATAGTGCGGCGATCTAAAGCCTATAAAATCCATGAAGGAGAGCTCTATAAGAAAAGCACCACCGGAGTCCTTCAAAGGTGTATCTCCGAAGCGGAAGGGCGGAATCTTCTGGCTGAAATTCACGCCGGACTCGGCGGGCACCACGCCGTAGCCCGGGCCCTTGTAAGCAAGGCCTTCCGTACTAGATTTTATTGGCCGACGGCCCGGGCAGATGCGCAGGACTTAATCCAGCGGTGCGTCGGTTGCCAACTATTTGCTAATCAAAGCCACATGCCACCTGCCCTCCAAACTATACGCATTACCTGGCCTTTTGCAGTCTGGGGGCTTGACATGGTTGGACCCCTCAAAGGAAGAACCCGCAAGCACAAATACCTACTGGTCATGGTGGACAAATTCACCAAATGGATAGAGGCCAAGCCTATTAAGACGGCCGAATCCGGACCAGTGATAGACTTCATATCAGGGGTCGTACACCGTTACGGCATCCCCCACAGCATCATTACTGACAACGACACAAACTTTATGGCCGACGAGGTTAAACTCTGGTGCAAAAACATGGGCATTAAGCTCGATTACGCTCCAGTCTATCACCCACAAACTAACGGTCAAGTCGAGTGAGCCAATGGTCTAATCATGAGCGGCATCAAACCCAGATTAGTGCAATCCCTCAAGGAATCTAACATGCACTAGGTAGAGGAGCTCGACTCCATACTCTGGGGGCTGCGAACCACGCCGAATCGCACTACTGGATTTACACCATTTTTTATGGTATACGGCGCAGAGGCAGTCCTGCCCTGCGACATAATTCATGACTCACCTCGCGTGCGCATGTACGAAGAAAGAGAAGCCGAGCTCGATCGGCAGGACATCTTGGACGCATTGGAAGAGGAGCGCGACGTGGCAAAAGCCTGTTCCGCATTCTATCAACAGCAGGCTCGAAGATATCAAAGTAGAGAAGTACGGGCCAAAACTTACAATGTTGGCGAACTAGTTCTACGCCTGCCGGACAAGAAAAAGGACAAACTCAAGCCCAAATGGGAGGGACCCTTCATAATCGACCAAGTCCTGACTGGTGGAGCGTACCGTCTGCGAAATGCATCAGATAACCGACTCGAGCCGAACCCATGGAACACAGCACGCCTACGAAGATTCTACGCCTAGCGCCGGACTCTGTGTTCATCTCCTTCCTCTGTCCCTTTTTAATATAAATCAGCCGCCTTATATTTCTCTCCTTCTCCCTCCCTTTCTCTTACAAGCCCTTAAGGGCTCGCTTGCATATTTTTCGCACATAATTGACGCGCCACCCGCGCTCACTATACCTGGGGTTTCTTTATAAGAAGCTTATATACATGGGCCTCATGCCCTACACATGTGTGACACTTCCTCATGAACCTTTTATTCACCATTATATGCATCAATATGACTTAACTTTTGGCCAAGCTGGGTTGCCTAGCTCCTGTTCTTACCCCTACGTTCCCGATTGTTCGGCTAGGTGGTAAAGGGAGCACCTCTGTGATTGTTACTGCCGGGTCAGCCGGATGTGTACCTCAGACTGGGTGAAGCCGAAAGCTAGCATTCTTAAGGGAATATTCGGTCGGTGAACTAAAATATGATTTTTCACTTGTTTATTTATCTGCCCCCAGATGCTTTTCTGCTTTTTTCGCAATCCGGACATGCACTTTAGGGCATGCCTCCCAGGGAAAGGAACCCAACTATTCTCCCTGGAAGATGTTTCTTACTAACCATGTAATATAACATAACTAGTCGGGCAGTTGTCTGCTAAAGCACTTATGACCCCTACGCCTGGTCTCCACGCATGCCCCGGTTCTTACATAACCGAGAGGGTATTCGGACTCACTCCGGACTATCGGGTCCAGAGGTTGAAGCAAAAAGGTCCGCAATGACAAATGATCTACAATCCGGCTAGAAGGCATTTTACATGTCATTTTAAATTACATAGTCAATTTTACTGGGTATATTCTTCTTCAATACCATCCAACAGACTGTCTAATTTACAGTCCTGTTGGGAATACTTGGCGGCCAGCTCTACCTGGCCGTACACTAAACTGACAGGGATCTCCTTCCCGTCGGGCCCCACAGGTCCGACCTCGGCCATGTGGTTTGGGTCAGCCTTCGTGTACCGCGTCTTCACCATGGCCCAGGCCTCCCTGGTGCCTTGATGGCAGGCCGATATCTTCCATAATCGGAAGTGCTGCGGTGCTCCCTTCATCTTCTCTGCAAGCTCTCCAAGGCCTTCGGGCATGGAGAGGGATGGCCACAAAGACTGGACGATGCCTTGCATCGCCTGCCGAACTCGTTCGTGAAGTTGCGATAGCTCGGGAAGAAGGTCACCCATAGAACCGGGCATTTCCTCCGCAGGCCGACCTGTCAGCATATCTACAGACATAACTCTGTAAATCGACTTCCTCGCCAAACTCTTTTTTGAAGATTCGTTCAAGCACTTACTAAAAATGCCGCGTCGAAGTCGCCGACTCTCCTTTATGGAATCCGACAGCTGAGCATGAACATCCTTTAGTTCCTCGCCCAGCTGGGTATTGGCATCTTGAAGCTTGTTCTTCTCTTGCCTCACCCTCGTAAGGACGCTCTCGCCGGCCTTTAACTAGCGCAAGAGTTGTTGCTTGTCCGGATCCACTCCGGCCCCATCTGCACTTTTATTGTCAGAATTGCACACATGCCGCACTTCACAACATACTTATCTTTCGAAGCATATATTACCTGAGGGGGTCCCCTTGGCATTCTCTGTAGCGGCTAGTGCGGCCTCAAGTTGGGCCTTACACTCTTCCAGCTCCTGGGACAGTTGCATATTCTTTTTTGTAAGATCCTGCATAACAAATGATCCTTAAATCAGTTATTTTAACTGTTTCAAGTCTCGGGGGCTAATGACATATATAACCATCAGATTTACTCACTCGTATGTCTTTTACATACTGCTCTATGGCTCTGGCTAGACCATTTTGAGCGGCACGGAGGTACGCATCTCCCGTATTAAAGGCGTCCAACGCATCTTGGGAAAAACATGCGTCACGAAGAACAGTCCGGCGACGCCTGTGGTTCATGGCACTCTCCACCTCTGAATTGGTGGCAGATAGCCTGTCCATGTCCTCTTCGGAGGAGCGTCCGGTGCGCGCCCCATGTTCGCCTCCGCTTCCGGACCCAGCCTTGAAGCCTGGCCGGTGGATATAGTCCAGCGGGCGCTCTTCTTCCTGAAGAGAGCATGAACGTTAGTATGCCTTGAAGGCATAAACCCTGGGCATTAAAGTCGCACGCCGTACCATTGCGCCGGCGTCTCGATCTGGTCCGCACTTCTTTTTTGCCCGTCGGGCCTCACTGGCCCTTTTTGGCTATCCACCGCGGGCTCGGCCCTCCACCTCAAGGATTTCCCCTGCAAAAAAAATGCTATTAGTTTACGGCGATAAAAAATAAGCATGGATGGATCCTCTTGAAAGTACTGGGACTTCGGTCTCGGTTACCTTTGAGGCTGGAAGTAGTCCGGGATAATCGGCCATAATGGCCACTAAGGTGTTGTCCTTACTCACTTGATGAAACACCCCATCAATCAGCTCCACGCATAAGTCCGGGTCCTCTTGGGAGTCCGGGTCGAGGGACCGTTCTGGGTCCTCAGGTTGTGGAGGAGGGATGTTTATCTCCTTTACAGTCTGGCAAAGCTCCTGCGTTAAAATTGCTAGACTAAGTTCTTAACTATGGGAATTTGAAAACAGATATACAAGTGAAAGTGCTCACTTACCCAGCTTGGAGGATTGTTCATAGAGAATCCGCTCCATGGGTTGACACGGAGGAATTCCTCCTCTTCTCCCTTGTACAAAGCGGATAAGATCTTCGTTAGAGTGGCAGCCGAATCCGGCCCCTTGCGACTGCACTGGGTGGCGTCATCCTCCCCGTTGAAATCCCACATGGGGTGGCCTATGTACTGACGCGGCTGCACCCCCCGCGTAATGCATGTGGCTATGACTTCGATTATGGTCAGTCTGAGTGAGATAACAACCTTATCCGGCTCATCAGGTAAAGGATGTCCCTGTCAGTTTCCCTTTGAGGGCTCCGTGGACGCCAGCTCAGGCGTTTCTTCAAGGGACCATTATGGAACTCAGGGAGGCCGATCCGTATAGGGTCCGGCAGGGGGACGTCTTCTATATAAAACCATTCTGAAAGCCAGTCCTTGGACGCCTTCTTTGGGGTTCCGGATAGATATCCGGTCCTGGCTTTGCGCCATAGTTCGGCTCCGCCCACTCGATAAATCGACCCCTCCTGAGAGCGGGGCACGAGGTAGAACAACTTCTTCCACAGCGCGAAATGGGCCTCAATGCCCAAAAACAGCTCGCAAAGGGCCACAAAGCCCGCAATATGTAGTATGGAGGCAGGCGTAAGGTTGTGTAGCTGGAGGCCATAAAACTCCAGTAGCCCTCTTATTAATTAAGGGACAAGGCATACCCGCTCTCCTTTGGAGGGATTGGGGACGCTCTCCGCCTGCTCTCCGCCACTATAGGTAGAAAGCCCGGCTCGAACTAGGACCATATATGCTGGGGGGAGGAGCCCCTTGGATTGGAGCGCTACTAGCTCGCTGTGCGGGACGGAACACCTGTCCCAATCTCCAGGCCGAGGGCTGGAGGGACGAGAGGAGGAGCTGTGTCGACCGGCCATGATGGAATGGATCTCTGTCGAATGTGCTCCGATGAATGCTCTCGGAGGGAAGATGGTGTGATTTGGATCTAAATCCCCGTCTCTTTTATAGGCGGCTCATTTATGCAGCTAGAGGGGTAAATAAAAAAAGTCCTTGGCTTTTCGCATTCGTTTGACACATGGAAGATGGCCATTATTGGGCGCAGAAGCCAAGGAGCGCAACATGCACCAGAAGCCAGACACTATTCGACAGGTACATGGAATTTGGAGAAGAACCCGCCTTGCAATGCCGAAGACAAATTTGCACGCCGGACTCATCGTCATTGAATCCTGGTTTGGGGGCTACTGAGGGAGTCCTGGATTAGGGGGTGTCCAGATGGCCAGACTATGACCTTTGGCCGGACTCCCGAACTATGAAGATACAAGATTGAAGACTTCGTCCCGTGTCCGGATAGGACTTTCCTTGGCATGGAAGGCAATCTTGGCGATATGATATTTAGATCTCCTCCCATTGTAACCGACTTTGTGTAACCCTAGCCCTCTCCGGTGTCTATATAAACCGGAGAGTTTTAGTCCATAGGACGAACAACAATAATACCATAGGCTAGCTTCTAGGGTTTAGCCTCTCTGATCTCGTGGTAGATCAACTCTTGTACTACCCATATCATCAATATTAATCAAGCAGGAGTAGGGTTTTACCTCCATCGAGAGGGCCCGAACCTGGGTAAAAACACTGTGTCCCTTGTCTCCTGTTACCATCCGGCTAGACGCACAGTTCGGGACCCCCTACCCGAGATCCGCCGGTTTTGACACCGACAATGGGAAACTCCCTTCGGTCATGGAGATGAGATATGAGGTGCCACATCATATGGACCTCCAACACCAAGACGGCGACAAGTCGGTCGATAAAGGGCCATCCCCTTCGACCACGGCGACGAGCGTGAACCTCTTCAACAACATGAAGACGGCGCCCACATTGGACTCCTACTCCGAGTCAAGCTACGCGACCACGCATGGAGACATTTGCACCAACATCTCTCCGACACCCACATATGTTGAGATGCCCCATTTGTCATGTGAGGAGAGCCACCACCCCATGAGAGAGATGAGTGACTCCACCATATGTGACATTGAGAGCATTCCCTATGAGAGGATGAGTGTGACCACCACTAGCCCCACACATGAGAGCATGCCACACATCCTATGTGAGGTTGAGCGCCATTTGAGTGACTACACCAACCATATGAGTGAGAGCATCCTTGAGGGAGTGAGTGAGCCACACACTTAGAGGGTGAGGTAGTTGGCACGGCATGTGAGGCCACTATGATTTCTAACGACTTAACTCTACTCCTAGTGTGTTTTCTTCTTTGGTGCCAGGTCTCCTACATGACGACATGCCTATCCTTGATGAGTCTATTCCTCCATTGGAGACGACAATGGCCATGGTGGACGATGATACACCCCCACATGGTTCCATCAAGATGAAGATGACAACGAGTGGATCTTTGACACCTCACCTACAACACATGAGCAATGCTCCAAAGGTAACAAGGTGATGGTGCTTCTCTTGTCCCACTAGTGGACTCTCTTGACATTGATTGCTCCCATGATGTTGACCCACCTATTACCATGCTTCATGCTAGTGAAACTTCTTCATGCCTTGAATTACCCATTTATGATGAATATGATGATGAGCATGTTGAGTTGCCTAGTTGTGATGCTATGCTCCATAGGATATCATGTGAAAGTTCTATTGGTCACTTCATATTTGACAAACCATTGAACTTGTCATATGCTATGAGTGAGATCTCCCATATTGCCTCATTTCAATCTCAACATGGTAACTATGTATGCCCCATTAAAGTAAATCCTATTTGCACTTATGGCATAGATGACGAGATGATAGTCATTGGCTTTTGTTTTTCATGTGATGATATTGCCATGCTTCCTTTACATGATTTGCGCAATTCATCTACTATATCATGCCATGATCACATAGAACCACATATGCTTTGTTTTGGATGTTGTCAATATTCTCCATGTGATGTTCCTACTCATGCTCATGAGGAGACCCCCATAGTTTCCTCATACATATTAGGAGATCTTGATGCATTTCATACTTTGCATGATTCCCACAATTGCGTGCACCTTATGCATTCCATGAATAACAATGCTCTAGATATTTCTCATGATGCATGACACCATTTGAGTCTCCGTTATGCTACAAATAATAACAAACCTCTCATGATGGATGACAGGTTTCTATATCACGCATCTCATTTATTTGAGAATTGGCTATTTTGTGCTAACCGACACATGCACGTGCGCTTCATGATGGATGATGTGTACATATACCATGCAAACACAATTTTCTCTTTGTCTTTGTTTTGTGTAGGTACTCATGTATACTCGTCAACCTCTCAATCCCAAGAGTTGACGAAGTGAGCTCTTGAGAGCAACGGCGACTTGGGATCCCGTGGACTATCCTTACCACCGTTCCCTTCGCGCAAGGACTACGCGCATCTCTTTTACTTGGCTCTCACATGGCTATGGGCTATTTACCATTTGTCCCCTTATGCTCATTTTACCGTGTTCACTTTGCATGTTATGCCTCTTTACATGATTTTGCCATGCAACTGTGACCCTTGCTTGCATTTACCCATGATGCACCATTATGATACTCCTATGTGTATTTGCATGCTTGGTGGAGATCCTTGTTGCTATTGCCATGTTTATCATGTGCCCCATGCTATCGATGCTTGTTGTGTTGGGAGAGTCATGATGACCCATTGCTATTTACATATGGCTTCTCACCAATACATTGATAATATTTTTCTCATATCTTGCTTTCATGCTTGTGATATATCATGTGTGTTATTCATGCCCACTATTTGCACACATGACATGCTTCCCATAATTCCTTGTAGTATGTTGCATCTTTGCACTACTAGCATGCTTGACTTGATCGCTATGATTGATTGCTATGTTGCATCACCCATGTTCCACTATTACTTGCTTTCTTGGGTTGATGACATATATGTTGATGCCTCTCACTTGATTTGTCATGCTCATTGCCTCTTGTCTCCATTAGTTGCATCTCTCATATCACCTTGTATTGAGTACACCAACTTTCTATGCTTATTGATGTTGCAGACTTGGACACTTTACTTGTGATGCATGATTGTTTGATTGAGCCTCTTGTATTTGGTTGTTCTTGCATCATATGCCTCCATACTATGCAATACTCCCTTGTCCTTTCTTATGATGAGCATGATGCATACACTTGTTGGGTATCTTACCTCACGAATGATAGGTGTTGCATTTGCACTAACCTCATTTGTTTTTCCGAGTGTTTGCCATGTTCTTCCATTTTGAAGGATTCACAAGGCATTACCGTCATGAGACATATTGGTTATGTGAAGGCATACATGCTGTACAACTCCAACATCTTCGGGAACTTTCTTGAGGTGAACTCCTTCCCTTTGAGCCATCCTCAAATATGCATATTGGATGGGTCACTCTTTCATTGTTGTTTCCTTCTTGTTGTCTACATGATACATCTCGCGAATGGAGGAGCGACATTGGAGATTGGCTCTATGGAACTTCACATTGAGGAGCGCTCGGACTTATTGGATATACCTTCAAACCTCCACTCTTGCCTCAACATCGAGCATTGGTACACCAACACCTCCATATTTGTTGATTGTGCTTATACCTGTCATGCTCGATGGACATATCATACTCACCACAAGTTTGCACCCCATGCATGGATTGACTCACATTATGATTGCCATGTTGCATCTTATATTCCAATGTCATCCATGATATATGAGCTTGTGCACTTCCTAAGCAAATTTGTTGTGATCTTCCTTGATGGCATATTCATACATCATGATCATATTGTCCACCATCAATTGCTTGATAACATACACATGTTGAGCATCCATTGCCATATTCATGCTATTGATAAACCGTCTCACTATGACATCATTTTGCACTGTGGTTGTATTGATCATATCTACAACACATTTCTGTGCATAATGATTGCATTTCCTCCCATGAATGCTTTGCATCTCATTCTAGATCATCTTGATAAGCTTCATGCGCTTTGTCATGCACTATCTTGTTGCACGGACTCATTCTTACATGATGGACATTTTGTGTGCGCTAACCATTGTATTTCCGAGTGTTGTTTGTGTTTGCTCCTTTTGCATGTATACCACTCCGGTGACACCTTGGAATACTTGGATTGCACCATGCCTTCAACTTTGTCCAACTACAAGTCCATCTACGACAACCGTTTCAATGGTGATGAGGATCACAATCCGAGGTC
>NC_041381.1:66622335-66633833 GCF_002162155.2 Triticum dicoccoides
GTTCATCCCCATGTACACTCCGACTACTCTCCGAGCCCCAAGAGGACATATGAAGAGACCTCGGGCATACGCCATTGGACACAAGGTGAACTCGATCCTCTCTAAACATTCACTTTCCACACGTGAGACATGGTTGCTACTTCAAGCGCGGACCTTGTGCATACTAAGGTACACCCGAGGAGACCATGGAGAACCCAAGGACCAAGGCCGAGCGTGCGCAGAAGCATGGAAGAGGAGAAGGAAGAAGAGCCAGCTGCTACAGGCCCCGGACATCCGGCCACAGCCCGGACATCAGGCCAGGCCCGGACATCCGGCCCATCGCCCGGAAATCCGGCCCCCCTTCTATCCAGGGAGCTCCAGAATCAGCCAAGACAGCCCGGACATCCGGTCCCCAGGCCCGGACATCCGGCCCCTCGCGAGCCACCGGACATCCGGTCCCTTCTCCCGGAAATCTGGCCTCTCCATCACCGAATGCATCTGGAAGACCCAGGCCAGCCCGGACATCCGGCCTCCCAGCCCGGACATCCGGCCCGTCGCGAAGCCCCGGACATCCGGCCCCCAACCCAGACATCCGGCACCTACCTGTGCGCAGAGAACGGGCCAAGGGCCCATGTATCCCCCTCTCACTTACCTCTTCGTGGGATAGCACTATATATACTCCCCCACCTCCTCCTAGTTAGGGTTAGCGTTGATTTAGCTCAAATTAGAGATAGAGCTTCGCTCATCCATCGGATCTCCTCTTTGTGAGAGACCGTGGCCTCCTCGGAGAAGATCCACTTGGATTCAAGACCCCCTCGTGGGAAGATCCCCTCGCGGATTCAAGACCTCCTCACGGAGAAGATCGGTTACCTATGTATCCTTACCTTTGTTGACTTTGGATCTCGTATATTTCTTTGTGTTCGGTGATCTAGCACTCGTGTGATTGATTCTATGTCAGTTTGGTGTTTCTCTCTGGTTTCCCCATGTTCTCCCTTTGTGCTTCCGTGTGTACTTCATGAATCCCCGTAGGATCCCCTCCAAACATGAAAGATCGTACACATAGGGTTCCGCCCTACATCAGAAGAGTTGTCAACAGATTAGGTTCGTGGTTTATTATTCTCTCTGTGGTGTTATATCAAATTTGTCTTGCAGAGCCGGACATGGTCCTTGTGTTCGGAATTTATCTTGGAGTATTCGGAGATGGAACCCGCCTCGCAATGCCGAAGACAATCTACGCGCCGGACTCATCGTCATTGAAGCCTGGTTCAGGGGCTACTAAGGGAGTCCTGGATAAGGGGGTATCCGGACAGCCGGACTATGTACTTTGGCCGGACTGTTGGACTATTAAGATAAAAGATTGAAGACTTCGTCCCGTGTCCGGATGGGACTTTCCTTGGCGTGGAAGGCAAGCTTGGCGATTTAGATGTAGATCTCCTTCTCTGTAACCGACTCTGTGTAACCCTAGCCCCCTCCGGTGTCTATATAAACCGGAGGGTTTAGTCCGTAGGACACAACAACAATCATACCCTAGGCTAGCTTATAGGGTTTAGCCTCTACGATCTCGTGGTAGATCAACTCTTGTAATACTCATATCATCAAAATCAATCAAGCAGGAAGTAGGGTATTACCTCCATCGAGAGGGCCCGAACCTAGGTAAACACCATGTCCCCAGTCTCCTGTTACCATTAGCCTTAGACGCACAGTTCGGTTTTGACATCGACAATCATTGCCTTAGATGTCTTCATAATTATGCACTCTTCTATCAATTGCTCGGCAATAATTTGTTCACCCACCGTAATACATGCTATCTTGAGATAAGCCACTAGTGAAACCTATGGCCCCTGGGTCTCTTTCCTATTACATTACATCTCTTACTATTTTATCACATCTCGTTTACTATTTTGCAATCTTTACTTTCCAATCTATACAACCAAAATACCAAAAATATTTACTTTACTATCTCAATTACATCTCACTTTTGCGAGTGACCGTGAAGGGATTGACAACCCCTTTATCGCGTTGGTTGCAAGGTTCTTGATAGTTTGTGCAGGTACTAGGTGACTTGTGTGTCGTCTCCTATTGGATTGATACCTTGGTTCTCAAAACTGAGGGAAATACTTACGCTACTTTGCTGCATCACACTTTCCTCTTCAAGGGAAAACCAACGCATGCTCAAGAGGTAGCAGTGGTTTAGGTAATTCATAACAACATATATGTCATTGATCTATTGCTTATTGATAATATATTTCCGAAAACATCAATGATTGGCATGGCAAGGACATGAGATTGTGGATCCCTTAAAATACTAAGAACATGAATTGGCAAAGCTTCAATACGATTAAAATGGGATGAGGTTTTGATCAGGACTCAATTGCTTGATGATTGATAACTCACAAGTATAGGGGATTGTTTGTAGCTTTTTCCGATAAATAAGAGTGTCGAACCCAATGAGGTGCTAAAGGTAGAACAAACATTCCCTCAATTTCTATCGACCACCGATACAACTCTACGCACACTTAACGTTTCCTTTACCTAGGAAAAGTATGAAACTATTTTGTAGGTGTGAAGCGAGAACTACTTTGCAAGAATAAAAATATGAATAATTTGCAAGATAACAAAAGTTAGTTGTTTAGTAAATAGATTTTTGTCACACAAGAAAGTTATTTGTACCTAGGTGATCGATAACTAAACCGGTAATCATTGTTGCAATTTTATATGAGGGGGAGGCATGAGCTAACATACTTTCCGTACTTGGATCATATGCACTTATGATTGGAACTCTAGCAAGAATCCACAACTACCAAAGATCATTAAGGTAAAACCCAACCACATCATTAAGTATCAAGTCCTCTTTATCCCATATGCAACAGCCCCCTTACTCGGGTTTGTGCTTCTATCACTCACGCCACCTGTCGGTGTCAAAACCGGCGGATCTCAGGTAGGGCGTCCCGAACTGTGCGTTTGAGGCTAATGGTAATAGGAGGCGGGGGACACAATGTTTACCCAGGTTTGGGCCCTCTCTATGGAGGTAATACCCTACTTCCCGCTTGATTGATCTTGATGAATATGAGTATTACAAGAGTTGATCTACCACGAGATCGTAATGGCTAAACCCCTAGAAGTCTAGCCTATGATTGTGATTGTTGTCTCTACAGACTAAACCCTCTGGTTTATATAGACGCCGGAGTGGGCTAGGGTTACACAAAGTCGGTTACAGAGAAAAGGAATCTATATATCCGAATCGCCAAGCTTGCCATCCATGCAAAGGAGAGTCCCATCCGGACACGGGAAGAAGTCTTCTGTCTTGTATCTTCATAGCCCAACAGTCCGGCCCATGTTAATAGTCCGGCCGTCGGAGGACCCCTTAATCCCAGACTCCTCAGTAGCCCCCGAACCAGGCTTCAATGACGATGAGTCCGGCGCGCAGATTATCTTCGGCATTGCAAGGCGGGTTCCTTCTCCGAATACTTCAAAGTACCTGACTTAAAGACCAGTATCCGGCTTTCCATTTAATGTCGTGCTCATCAGCTTCTGCACCTTCATGATTTCAGTTTCCACGTGTCGAGCGAATACGAGAGGTCGGGGCATTTTTGCACTTACCACCCCTACCATACAAGAAATTCGTTTATTTAAAGAGATGGGGATCCTCAGATCTAGTCCACACCAAGCGCGGAACCCTTAGAGCTTGCCAGCAGAAACCACCCCAACATGGCTAGCGCTCCCAGCTCTTCCTCCCACCCTCATGGCCCCAAACAGGGTGATTGGGAAAAGTGTTCCGTATCCCACGGCCAACTGGTGAAGCTGCAGACCCAGGGATTTCTTCCCCCCACAGATCTAGTCCCCGTAAGTGCTGGATTGGCTTCCTTCGATGGTGGGGAGCAGGCAGAGAAGTTCCCCAATCCATCCAGGGGGAACGAGTATGCTTCGTTCCCTACTTTTTGAGAGGCGTCAGATTTCCAATCCATCTGTTCCTCCAAGGGCTTCTGGAGCACTATGGCCTCGAACTGCACAATTTTACTCCTGCCTCTATCCTGCACATCGCGGGTTACGTTGCTCTCCACGAGCTATTTCTGGGTTTTGAGGCCCATTTAGAGTTATGGAAGAAGTTGTTTTGCCTCGTCCCTCGTAATCAAGAGGGATCAATATTCCAAGTGGGCGGAGTCAAGATATGGCGCATCGCCGGGACAGGATACCTATCCGGCACGCTGAAGCAGGCATCCAAAGAATGGCCTTCCGAATGGCTCTACGTTGAGGACGTCTCCCTTCCTGACCTAGTCCGAATGGGTCTGCCTGAATTTTCAAGTGCTCCATTGAGGAAGCGCCTCATCTGGCGTCCCCGGAGCCTCAGGGAGGAAGATAGCACGGAAGTCCACCAATTGATGAGCAAGATAAAGACACTCGCTCAATCCGGATTGTCAATATTCGAGGTTATGGAAATATCCATAATGCGAGGGGTTCAACCACTCCAATACCGAGGGCACTCTATGTGGCACTTCAATGGAGAAGATGATGCCACCCGCTGTGGTCGAAAGGGTTCGGACACTCCCGCTGCTCTGGCGAAAATACTGCCCCGATTATACAAAGGGGAGAAAGAGGAGTTCATATGCATTAAGCCTAGAGATGGATTTTCCATGTAAAACCCTCCCAGCTGAGTGAGTCTCCATCCCACTACTCTACTCAATTTACTCCCATAGTCCCTTTCCATAAATACTAATCCGTCCGTTTGTAACAGGAATGACAGAAAAGTACCAAGGAGATCCACAACCCTGCACCACATCCAGAGGACCACAACCGGGTCCTCGACCCTAGGGAAGGAGTGTCTTACCAGGCGAGCTATGACAGCACAGAAGTGGCCATCATCCCTGACTATCCCCGCCTTCTCCCTGCGTCGCATGTAAGTAATCAGGAGACTTATCCTTCTAAAGAATTTCTTCCTTCTGCCTTCCCCACCGCACTATCTTATGCTCTAAAGGGAAGGCGATCGGCGCGCCACGCTGCACCTGAAGCGACTCGCAAGAAAGCGGCGCCTACGCCGTGTAGGCCTTCGAAGAGGAAGGCAAATAGAAACATGGTCGAGCCTTCATCAAAGAGGTATGGTTTTAAATATGCTCCATGGTTGTCATCCTAAAGTGTGACACTGTCCGTTGTGTCTTATCAGGAAAAACATTTGCTGGACTGTGTCCGGGGATCCTGCCGATCATGCCTCTACTAGCCGGATTCCAGACCTTGTCTCGAGGACTGAGGCTAATGCGGAAGTGACACCGAATTGTCCTTCTATGGAGGATTCGGAAAAAGTATCTGTCACAAACTCCAAAGTGGAAATCGCAATGAATCATCGACGCCGACGGGATGCTCTTCGCGACCCTGGTTTTTTGGAAGAGGCTTCCAATGCCTTCAACTCGGGTGATGCATACATCCGAGCTGCTTGAGATGGTCTATCCAGAGCCACAGATCAGTATTTGAAAGAAATGCTGGTAAGTTCATACTTGCACAATTCTGATAATTATATACCAGTAGCCCCCGAGACTTGAAGCAGTTTAAGCAACTGATTTGAGGATCGTTGTATACCCAGGTGCTCAAAGAGAAGAACAACCTGTTGGCTCAAGAGCTAGAGAAGTGTCATATCCAGCTAGCCACTTCTACTGCCAAACTGGAGGAATCCAAGAAGGCAGAGTCTAGTAATGATACTTTCCACCGAGATAAATAATCATATACTAGGAATATTAATGTGGGTGTGTTTCTTATGGCAGAGTCGTCAGATCATCCGGGAGAGGTACCGGAAGCCGCACCGGCAGGAGGTCCAGGGCTCAAAGGCAACTAGCTGCGGGTGTCGTGGTTCTAAATCTGACAGTAGTGTAGGGGGGTACTAATGGAGAGCCAAGATCCTAGCTATGGAGTAGTTGTATACGCAAGGGATTTACGAGTTCAGGCCCTTCTCGGAGGAAGTAACAGCCCTACGTCTCGGAGCCCGGAGGCGGTCGACTGGATTGTATGCGTATGAGTTACAGGGGTGCGAACCCTTTACACTGAGGAGGGGGGTGGCTTATATAGAGTCCGCCAAACCCCTCCGACCTTCAGTTATGCAGGGTTTAAGATACATTAAGGTTGGGGGTTACTGGTAATGCTATACATAAAGTGTTATGATGACCATAAAAGCTACTTAATGACCGACCGCTGGCGTGCAGAGTGACTTTAGATCTCCTGGCCGTCGAGTGGTTGGTTTCATGGTCGAGTGGTTGGCTTCATGGTCGAGTGTCTTCGAGTCTGTCGAGTGGAACGCTTCTGAGTCGATTGACATGTGGTTTCTTCTAGAGATGTCCTTGGGTAGGGTAGTTTGGACAGGTCCATGACCCTACCCTAGGTACATAGTTTCATCATTAGCCCCCGAATGGATCGAGGTTTGAGTGGGGAAGGAGTTGAGAACTCTTCCGACCCAATTCTCGTGCTATGAGTATGTCTTGTTTTGGATCAATGAACTTTAGGTGACGGCACCAACTTCTTTTTCAGTCGCCTTGATCCATTCTTTGTATATGTCGAGTGAAGTTTTCATTTGGAGAGCTCCGAGTGACAGAGTGGAGGAGATCTTTCGCCTGACGAGTTGTTCTGCAACCCGCGGATTTTGTGGGATTCGAATTTTGGGAAGTGCGCGGGACGGGGCGAGGCCGCAGTAATCGGATGGGATAAGGCAGGGCCGCCTCGATCTCCGCGCCACCTTTTTCGCCACGTATCGCGCACGCGACTGTTGCGGGATTTGACAGGATCGCCCGGGCCTACATGTCAGTCACTCGGAAGCAACCTTATATAAAGCGCCAGACGGGGGTTTTTGAATAGTGCGCACTCATTCCCCCCTCTCTTCTCCAGACTTCTCCGCCGCGTTCGCTTTTGCCTCAGCGCCGCTGCTCCGTGCGTACCTCGCCGACGATGATGGTGAAAGAGAAGATGGCAGCCCTGGAGCGGGCGAAGAAAGCGACGGTGAAGGCGAAGGGGAGGGGAACCAGTCGGAGCAGATCTTCATCGAGGACCGGCCTACCACCGGGCTAGAGCCAGGGCGACTGGATCCGCTCGACAATTAGTCAAGCGGATCTTGACGACCTGGCCGACGGAGGGTTGATCCCCCATGGATCGGCGCGGCTCCCGGGGAGGGAGTCAGAGCCGCAGCCTTAGGAGGGTGAGTGCGTTCTCTTGGCCACCCACGTCAACCGTAGGTTTTCTTTGCCTCCCCATCCTTTCTTTCGGGTATTTCTGAATTTCTTTGGGGCACAACTCCACCACTTCACACCCAGCACCATCGCGTACCTCGCCGCTTACGTGTCTTTGTGCGAGAACTTCTTGGGTTGCCGGCCTCATTGGGGTCTTTTCAAGCACATCTTCACATGTCGCTCCCAAACGGTGAAGAAGGCCAATCCGAGTGACTTGAGGACACACATGATTCAGATGTGTGGGGGTCTTGGGGTTCAGTTGAGAGGGAAAAGCTCCTTTTCGACAATGATTTTACCCGACTCCATCCGTGGATGGCAGTCGACCTGGTTCTACTGCAAAGACCAGCCGACGCCAGGGCAGTCGACTGGGCTCCCTCCCTTTTCCATGGAACGAGTGAGGAAGCCCTCCTCTTTGAAGGTGGTCCCAGAAGAGAAGGCGCAGGTGAAGGTGCTGGTCGAGCGTGTTGTGCAGCCCATCCGTGACGGGGTGACTGGCATGGACCTCTTGGAGGTCTTCCTCCTCCGACGCATCCAGCCGCTCCAAGCTCGAGATCATCCAATGTGGTTGTATTCTGGCACTAAGGACACCACTCGGATCCATCCGGAGGAGATTGACGCTGCCACGCTGGAGCGGTGGATGGCGATCATCACAGGGAACAAAGACAACCCCCGAGGAGCCAGGAGGATTATCCCACTCGACCAATCATACGAAGTAGACAAGGTCCTGTTCTGCATTTCCGACTGCGATTCCGCTTTCTCCATTCTGTTTGCTTAAACTCAGTCGACTGACTTTTGTCTTGTTTGTTGTCTTCTAGGCTACGACTGAGATGTACTCAATGCCCAACGAGGCACAGGAACAAGCCTAGGAGGGAGAGGCGAGTGGAGGTGAAAGTGAGGAGGAGGAGTGGCAAGCTGACGGCGAGGGGGAAGATGTTGAAGACGGCTCCAGCGAGGAGGAGAAGGAAATGGAAGTCGATCCTCCTCACACGGAAAGTCGATCCAAGCTTGCCCACGACCCCACGGGTGAGCGTGGCAAAGCGGTCGCGCCTGTTGTGTAGTCGTCCAAGCGCCCTCGGGCGGCTTCTTCGGTGCCGACTGAGAAAGCACCGAAGCAGCCGAAGTTGTCAAAGGCGCCGAAGGCCTTGCCCAAGATGAGAATGACCATTCCCACTATCTCCGGGTAACAGCAGAACTTGTGTTTCCTTGTTTATCTCGGACGAACTTCTGGTAGACTCATCGACTATCTGACTGATTTCTGAAATCTGCAGTGCTGCTACCTCCGAGACCTCCGCCAAGAACGACGACCAGGAAATGGAAGACGCTGCCACCTCCAACCCTGGTACGCTCTCTTGCATTTTCACTTTTGGTCGATTAGATTTCGTTTCTGACTCTGGATTTATCTCGCAGCTCCTCATCATGTCATTGATCTCCCTGATGACGATGACGAGGCGCCACTGAGGGCGAGGAAGAATAGAAAGGCGCCGGCTGGCAAGGCTACTCGGACTGCATTAGTTCCTGAGGTACTGGTTCAAGAAGGTGGCGATGTCACTTGGCATTCTGGGACCTTCGCTGTGCCGCTGACGAGTGCCCGGCCTTCGTCGTCGACTGCTGATCCGCCCTCCCTTTTCGACACACACCACGTCCCAGAGGACCAAGCGGGTGCTGCTAAGGTGGCTATACGCCAGGCGGGGATTATGATGGAGCAGGTGAAGGCGATCCGGGAAGCCAGCCAAGCGGCTTATGATGTGATCTCAGCCCTTCAGAGCAGTGTCCAGGTTAGTTGGTCACCGCCTATTCTGTTAGGATATGCTATCTGAAGACTTTCTTCCCAAAGATCTTTGAATCTGTACACCCACTGGGTGCGTCGGTTGATTTTTTGAACTGGTGGGGGCACGCTGATTGCACCCACTGGGTGTAGTCCCCAAGACTATGGTCGATTGCTGGCAGTCGACTGTAGTCTTTGTATTTTGAATTTCCTCATTCCAACTTCTTCAGTCGATCTGGTCGGACCATGTCGAATGGAATCTTGGAACCGGTGGGGGCACGCTGAGTGCACCCACTGGGTGTAGTCCCTGAGACTACGGTGGACTGCTGGCAGTCGACTGTAGTCTGAAGATCCTATTTTTTTGTAGATCATGATGAGACCAAGACTAACTGCTGGCAGTTAGCTATAGGGTTATAGTTTTGGGATCATAATCTCTTTGTTCCTTTCGGTCGACTGATCGGATCAAGTCGGTAGAACCAGTGGGGGCACGCTAAGTGCACCCACTGGGTGTAGTCCCCGAGATTACCGTTGAATATTTTGATTCGACTGTAGTCTTAGAAATGTTACGGTTTTTCTCTTTATCACCCGGAAGCAACCTCTCTTTGATGTCTGTCTACTGACTCTTTGCAGAAATCTTGCAAGCTTGTGGCTTGTTATACTGAGTTGGAAAAGAAACATATCCAGCTCGACCTTGACTTGAAGCTTGTTCAGGAAAACTTTCAGAAGGCGAAGGACGAGGCAAAAGGTATGATTGGTGAGAACTTGACAACTGTTTTCATCCTTCTACCCATTCTTGATTCTGACCTCATTGTCATTTTGCAGATAAAACGAAGGAGGCTCGGAAGAAGAAGGACCAGGAACTTGCTGATGCGCAGAAGGCGGCTTTGGACAAAACGAAGCTTGCGGAGGAGAAGCTGGCTTCAGTCGGCAAACTTGAAGAAGAGAACGCCAACCTGAAAGCTGCTCTCGATGCGGCCAACAAGGAAGTCAGCCGTCTGAAGAATGACAAGATAGCTCCGAGTGACAAGGCTAGTGAACTAGTGGGGAAGAAGAACGATCTGGAGGCTTATCTGGGAGGGCTCGCCAAGAAGCTATTCATCATGCTTGAGGGTAATCTCTCCTGCCCGACTGACTTGTAATCACTGACTTATCATAGAACTGCTGGCTTATCCCCGAGTGGTGTTTACAGAATTCTGCCAAAACTTCGAGGAAGAGACCAGTCGAGTGGAGACAGGCCTGGATCCTATCAACTCTCATGTGCAGGACGAAACTGCCATGTACGTGCTCCGACTGGAGTCTCGTGTCGCTGGAGTGGTTGACTACCTTGCTCGACTGAAGGTTGTAGCGTCGCAAATCGACACGACACTATGGACAAGGGAGACGCTTCAGAATGACCTCGAGTCTCTGATGACTCGACTGAATGAAGTTCCAGGTCGAGTGCAAGAATGGAAGAAGTCTTCCGCCAGGTGTGGTGCTGATGTTGCTCTGTCTTTGGTTCGTGTTCACTGCAAGGATGCACGAGAGGAAAAGCTTGCGTCCCTCAAGGTGGCCAATACCAAGAAGCATGACTTCCAATCTTTCATGGAGACCTTCATTGCAGCTGCCACTCGGATTGCAGATGGAATTGACCTGGACCAGTTTGTCGCGCCTTCCAGTCCTCCACCGGAGGAGTACAAAACTTTTATGCTTGATGCCTTAAATTTGCCTCGGAATGCCGAGTGATTTTGTAACCGATAAACTTTTACAGGCTTGATGCCTCAGCACTTCTGAATCCGTAGGATGCTATCTGAACTTGGCTTTGCCGTTGAATATGTTTGCATTTGCCTTCGAGCGAACATTGTTCTTCACTCGGAATATATTTTAGTGCTTGTGACGCACTCTTGCAGGTAGGGATGGAGCACAGATGGCAGTCGACCTGCGTCCTTGCAGATCGGGATGGAGCGCACATTGTATTTGTGCTGTAGCTCCGAAGGAGAAGGTAGCAGTCGACCTGTACCTCGTCGTCCTTGCAGAGCGCACACTATACTTGTGCCGTAGCTCTGAAGGAGAAGGTAGCAGTCGACCTACACCTCGTCGTCCTTGCAGAGCGCACATTGTATTTGTGCCGTAGCTCCAAAGGAGAAGGTAGCAGTCGACCTGCACCTCGTCGTCCTTGCAGAGCGCACATTGTATTTGTGCCATAGTTCCGAAGGAGAAGGTAGCAGTCGACCTGCACCTGGTTGTCCTTGCGGATAGGAATGAATTTCATACTTAGGCGAGTACTGGACTGCAGCTAAGCCCCCAAGTGAGAGGCAGACTCACCACTCGATAGGATTTTTCATACTTAGGCGAGTACTGGACTGCAGCTAAGCCCCCGAGTGGGAGGTTCGCTCTCCACTTGGTAGGATTTCAAACACTTAGGCGAGTACTGGACTGCAGCTAAGCCTCCGAGTGAGAGGCAGACTCACCACTCGGTAGGATTTTCAAACACTTAGGCGAGTACTGGTCTGCAGCTAAGCCCCCGAGTGGGAGGATTGCTCTCCACTCGGTAGGATTTTCAAACACTTAGGCGAGTA
>NC_041381.1:66633843-66634866 GCF_002162155.2 Triticum dicoccoides
CAGCTAAGCCCCCGAGTGGGAGGGTCGCTCTCCACTCGGTAGGATTTTCAAACACTTAGGCGAGTACTGGACTGCAGCTAAGCCCCCGAGTGGGAGGCTGGCTCACCACTCGGTAGGATTTTCAAAAACTTAGGCGAGTACTAGACTGCAGCTAAGCCTCCGAGTCGGAGGCTGGCTCACCACTCGATAGGATTTTCAAACACTTAGGCGAGTACTGAACTGTAGCTAAGCCCCCGAGTGGGAGGCTGTCTCACCACTCGGTAGGATTTTCAAAAACTTAGGCGAGTACTGGACAGCAGCTAAGCCCCCGAGTGGGAGGCTGGCTCACCACTCGGTAGGATTTTCAAACACTTAGGCGAGTACTGGACTGCAGCTAAGCCCCCGAGTGGGAGGGTCGCTCACCACTCGGTAGGATTTTCAAACATTTAGGCGAGTACTGGACTGCAGCTAAGCCTCCGAGTCGGAGGCTGGCTCACCACTCGGCAGGATTTTCAAACACTTAGGCGAGTACTGGACTGCAGCTAAGCCCCCGAGTGGGAGGCTGGCTCACCACTCGGTAGGATTTTCAAACACTTAGGCGAGTACTGGACTGCAACTAAGCCCCCGAGTGGGAGGGTCGCTCACCACTCGATAGGATTTTCAAACACTTAGGTGAGTACTGGACTGCAGCTAAGCCTCCGAGTCGGAGGCTGGCTCACCACTCGGTAGGATTTTCAAACACTTAGGCGAGTACTGGACTGCAGCTAACCCCCGAGTGGGAGGGTCGCTCACCACTCGGTAGGATTTTCAAACACTTAGGCGAGTACTGGACTGCAGCTAAGCCTCCGAGTCGGAGGCTAGCTCACAACTCGATAGGATTTTCAAACACTTAGGCGAGTACTGGACTACAGCTAAGCCCCCGAGTGGGAGGGTCGCTCTCCACTCGGTAGGATTTTCAAACTTAGGGGAGTACTGGACTGCAGCTAAGCCTCTGAGTGGGAGGGCCGCTCTCCACTCGGTAGGATCTTCAAACATAGGCGAGTA
>NC_041381.1:66634876-66651123 GCF_002162155.2 Triticum dicoccoides
AGTACTGGACTGCAGCTAATCCCCCGAGTGGGAGGTTTGCTCTCTACTCGGTAGGATTTTAAACACTTAGGCGAGTACTGGACTGCAGCTAAGCCCCCGAGTGGGAGGTTTGCTCTCCACTCGGTAGGATTTCAAACACTTAGGCGAGTACTGGACTGCAACTAAGCCCCCAAGTGGGAGGCATACTCGCCACTCGGTAGAATTTCAAACACTTAGGCGAGTACTGGACTGCAGCTAAGCCCCTGAGTGGAAGGCAGACTCCCCACTCGGTAGGATTTTCAAATACTTAGGCGAAACGGATTCACAGCTATGCCTCCGAGTGAGAGGCTTGCTCGTCTCTCGATAGGAAACTTTTTTACAAACTTAGGCAAAATGGATTCGCAGCTAAGCTACCCACTGGGGGATTTCTTACATAAACAAAAGCAACAACAATTAATGGGAAAATTATAACACTTTTGTCTTTGATAAACAAACTACAGGAGTACTTTTATTACATCTCATCCGAGTGAGTACTTAAGTGTAAAAGGGGCGGAGCAGATCCACATTCCAAGCCCGTGGCTCATCAATCTGGCGGCTGACATTGTAAAGATGGTATGCCCTATTGTGGAGAACTTTGGTGACGATGAAGGGGCCTTCCCAAGTAGGAGCAAGTTTATGTGGCTTCTGTTGGTCCACTCGGAGGACCAAGTCTCCTTCTTGGAAGGCTCGACTCTTCATGTTTCCGGCATGGAATCGATGCGAGTCTTGCTGATGGAATCATGGCCATCTCTCTTTCTTCTTCCAGAAGGTCGACTTCGTCCTGCCATGCTTGTTCTGCTTCATCTTCAGAGTAGAGCTCAACTCGGGGTGCATTGTGAAGCAGGTCACTCGGAAGAACTGCTTCAGCCCCATAGACCAGAAAGAATGGAGTTCTCCCAGTCGACCGATTAGGAGTAGTCCTCAATCCCCAAAGAACTGATGAAAGTTCGTCGACCCACGCGCCTGCTGCGTGTTTGAGATCACGCATCAGCTGGGGTTTCAGTCCTTTGAGAATTAGGCCATTTGCTCTTTATGCTTGTCCATTCGACTGGGGGTGAGCGACTGAAGCATAGTCGACTTGTGTGCCTCGAGAAGCGCAAAAGGCTTTAAATTGGTCGGAATCGAAGTTTGACCCATTATCAGTGATGATGCTATGCGGAACTCCATATCTGAATATCAACTCTCTGATGAAGCTGATAGCAGTGCCGGCATCAAGATTCTTGATAGGCTTGGCTTCGATCTACTTGGTGAACTTGTCGACTGCCACCAGTACATGGGTGAAGCCGCTCCTGCCAGTTCTCAGTGGTCCAACCATATCTAATCCCCAAATAGCGAAGGGCCAGACGATTGGAATGATCTTCAGGGCTAAGGCGGGCTTGTGCGACATATTGGAGTAGAACTGACATCCTTCACACTTGTCGACTATCTCTTTCGCCATCTCATTTGCTCTGGGCCAGTAAAAACCCGCTCGGTATGCTTTAGCCACAATAGTCCGAGAGGATGCATGATGGCCACAGGTCCCCGAGTGGATGTCGTTAAGAATTATCTGACCCTCTTCTAGCGTTATACATTTTTGACTGGCTCCAGTCGCGCTTTCTCTGTACAACTGTCCCTTCATCACAGTAAAGGCCTTTGATCAACGGATGATCTGTCAAGCCTCTTCTTCATTCTCTGGGAGCTCTTTCCTTAGGATATACGCGATGTACGGCACTGTCCAGTTGGGAGTGATAACCAAAACTTCCATGATCAGGTCGACCACGGCTGGGACCTCGACTTCAGTCAGATCCGTGGCACTTTTTGGCTGTGGGGCTTCTTCGGTGAAAGGATCCTCTTGAACTGACGGTGCGTGGATATGTTCCAAAAACACACCACTGGGAATGGCTTCTCTCTTGGAACCTATCTTTGCCAAATCATCAGCTGCTTGATTTTTCAGTCGGGGTATATGATGAAGCTCTAACCCCTCGAATTTCTTCTCCACCTTTCTTACTGCATTGCAGTAACCAGTCATGGCTGGGCTTCTGACGTCCCACTCCTTCATCACTTGGTTAACCACCAAATCCGAGTCACCGTAGACCATGAGGCGACGGACGCCGAGTGAATTGGCCATACGCAACCCATACAAAAGTGCTTCGTATTCTGCTTCGTTGTTGGAGGAATCAAATTGAATCTGGAGTACATATCTGAGCTTATCTCCTCGGGGGGAAACCAACACTACCCCAGCACCGGAACCATTCAGCATCTTAGAGCCATCAAAGAACATGGTCCAGTGCTCCGAGTGAACCTGAGTCGGCAGTTGCTGTTCAGTCCACTCATCGATGAAATCTGCTATTGCTTGGGACTTGATAGCTTTCTTTGCCTCAAATCTGATATCCAGGGGAAGGAGTTAAATCGCCCATTTTGCCACTCGACCAGTTGCATCTCTGTTGTGCAGAATCTCTGACAATGGGGTGATGAAAGCTGTTTTGATCTCATCAGGTCCATATAGATGGATCTGATGGTACCCGGAATAGGCGTCTAAGAAAGATAGTCGCTCACATCCCGCAGTCGAGTCGACTATTTGGTCGATGCGGGGGAGAGGAAAATGATCTTTCGGGCAGGCCCGATTGATATGTTTAAAGTCAATGCACATGCGAAGTGACTTGTCCTTCTTGGGGACCATGACAACATTGGCGAGCCATTCGGAGTGGTAAATTTCTCGGATAAACTCTGCTGCTAAGAGCCGAGCCACCTCCTCGCCAATGGCCTTCCTTTTCTGTATGGCGGACCGTCGCAGATGTTCTTTGAAAGGTTTCGCTTTTGAGTCGACTCGTAGACAGTGCTCAGCCAGCCCCCTAGGAACACCCGGCATGTCAGAAGGTTTCCATGCGAAGATGTCCCAGTTCTCACGGAGGAACTGGATGAGCGCTTCTTCCTATTTGGGGTCGAGCGTTGTGGAGATATTAGTCGGAGTAGCATTGGGGTCGGTCGGGTGGATGTGAACCGGTTTTGTCTCACCGGACGACTGAAACGCTGATTCTGTAGCGGGCTTCTTGGCTCGCAACAAATCACCCGGGTCTGCATTTTTCTGGTGTTCCTGCCACTCTTCTGCTACCATCTGAGCATCGGCGATCTTTGAGCCTTTCTGAAAGCAATCTTCCGCCTTCCTGCGATTGCCGGTAACAGTGATCACACCTTTAGGGCTAGGCATCTTCAATTTGAGGTACACGTAACATGGTCGAGCCATAAAACGTGCATAAGCTGGCCTGCCCAAAATAGCGTGATAGGCACTCTGGAAATCCACAACCTCAAATGTCAACTTTTCTTCGCAGAAATTTTTGGAATCACCAAAAACCACATCAAGAGCAATCTGGCCGAGTGACGCAGCCTTCTTGCCAGGAATGACTCCATAGAAACTTATGTTGCTGGTACTGAGTCTGGACATCGGAATGCCCATCCCTTTCAGTGTCTCTGTGTACAATATATTCAAGCTACTGCCACCATCCATCAAAACTTTAGTCAGTCAAGTGCCTTCGACAACTGGGTCGACCACCAGAGCTTGCCTCCCAGGGGTGGCTATGTGTGTCGGGTGATCAGACTGGTCGAATATGATGGCAGTCTGAGACCATTTCAGATAATTGGGCGTCTCCGGAGCAACCGTATTCACTTCTCGGTTAATAACTTTCAGTCGACTTTTGCTTTCAACGTCAGCAAAAATCATCAGGGTGGAATTGACCTGGGGATATCCATCATCACTATCCTGTTTGTCCTCAACTTTGTCCGACTCCTTTTCCTTATCTTTGGGCTGTTTCCCCTGGAATTGCGGGATCATGAGCCGACACTGTCGAGTGGTATGTTTTGGGTAAATGAAGTTACCCTCTTCATCTTTCTTCATGTGGATGTGGCATGGCAAATCCATCACGTCATTCCCCTCCTTGTCTTTCACCTTCTCGGGGTTCCAAGGTCCTTTGGGTTTCCCTTTAAACTTTCCCTGAGTTACGACTAAGGCTTCTACAGGAGCAGCTGGTTCGGCATTCCGTTTCGGCTTCCGACTGGAGTTCCCTCCTCTGGTTTCGTGGGCGACTGACTTGTGCTTGCCACTCCGGAGCCGATCCTCTTCTTCAGCATTGGCATACTTGGTGGCTATCTCCATCATTCGACTCAGAGACATGTCTCTAGTTCGACCAAATTTCAGGTTCAGCTCTCTGTACTTAACGCCTTCCTTGAAGGCACAGACTGCCTGGTGATCAGATACATGCATTCTCTACCGTGTGATGCAATGTGATCCATCTCTGGATGTAATCTCTCAAAGTCTCATTCGACTTCTGCACACAAGTTTGCAGCTCTGTCAATCCTGCTAGTCGCTTGCAAGTTCCTTCAAACATTCTGATGAACACTCGGGAAAGATCTTCCCAAGTGTAAATGCTGCTCGGTGCTAACTGATTCAGCCATGCTCAGGCTGAGCCCTCCAACATAAGAGGAAGATGTTTCATGGCCACCTCATCATTGCCGCCGCCGATCTGAACAGCCACTCGGTAGTCCTCAAGACAAGTATAAGGCTTGGACTCACCAGTGAACTTACTGACTCCAGTCGCCAACCTGAAGTTGGGAGGAATCACCGTGGCCCTCATGGCTCTGCTGAAGGACTCTGGTCCTGAGACGTGCACTCTGCTGCTGGTGGGTACATCTCTGTCGTGACCCTCTCGGTGAGCTTTGTTCTTGTCGACCAGACCTTGAACGATAATGGATCTCGCATCAAAGCCTGGTTCCCTGGGGTCGACTGGAATCCTTCGCCCAACACTGTGCTGGCGTCTATCATCCTGCTATCGAGGCGCATACGATCCACCCCTCGGGGGAGGGGTGGGCACTCGACGTCGATCATCGCGATTGATTCAGTGATCATACTTCTCACGGTTCTTGTACTGAGCATGTCGGTCTCCACGCCCCTCACGCCTCGGGGGCGATCTGGGGCCGTGAGCCGATTGGACTATATTTGTAGCTACAGATCTGCTGTGAATCCTATTCCGTGACTGCGATACAGCTGAATTGTGATCTCCTGCTGCTCGGAGTAAATCTATGAACTGCATCAAGCCTCTGCCAGCCTCTGACTGGGAAGGTTGAATTGACTCTGCTATACGGGCCGCAGCCGCTAAATTCTGAATCGGAGTTCGGTATACCTGAGTCGATGGTGGAAAGAGCTGACGTCGACTTGAGTCCGGAACCTGTTGCCGCGCACGCTCGTCGAGTGCTCGCTGAAGGTTTTCTAGCCGAGTGCGCTCAGCCAAGTTGGCCAAGCGCGCGTCCTCTAAGGCACGAGCCTCAGGGGTTTCTCCAACGATAGGAGTGTGAAGTGCATCCATGTTCCGGCGACGAAGTTCTTTCCTCTGAAGGGAATTGAGGAGCTCGGGGAGATACTCCTCGTGGGCATGCGACGGATCGCCTCCACCGTCGCCTCCTTTGGCTCCGGGAAAACCGGGAGGACCGAGTGGTCCATCGACCATCAGAACCTTCACCATTGGATCACTGCTGTCGCACTCGGATGCAGTCTCTGCGGAGCCAGTCGACAGGTCGAACAGACCGTAGAGAGATTCGTCGGGCTCGATTGCCGAGACTTGGGTGGCGGCCGACTGGCGGGCCACCGCGTGCCTCACCCATCGCTGAAGCCTCGACCAGCCGGAGCGCTTGCACCGACGGGAAGCAGGGAGGGAGGATGACACAACTACTGACCGATACTGGGTCAACGGTTCCCGCAGGAGGACGCCGCGGATGCACGCGCGAAAGTGCGTCGCTCCGCAGACTGGGAGCGTGTCGATGTCGAGCGGAGCCTCCTGAAGCCAAGCAGAGTCGTCGGCGACGAACGTGAGCGCACCGAGATGGATCTCGCGGCCCTCAACCAAGACTCCGCCTGAAACCATGATGTAGGAGATCAGAAAAATTGCAACTTCTTCAATAAGTCGCTAAGACACCTGCCCCATGCTGGGCGCCAACTGTCATGGTTGTAAGTCTGACAGTAGTGTAGGGGGATACTAATGGAGAGGCAAGATCCTAGCTATGGAGTAGTTGTATACGCAAGGGATTTACGAGTTCAGGCCTTTCTCAGAGGAAGTAACAGCCCTACGTCTTGGAGCCCGGAGGCGGTCGACTGGATTATATGCGTATGAGTTACAGGGGTGCGAACCCTTTACACTAAGGAGGGGGTGGCTTATATAGAGTCCGCCAGACCCCTCCGGCGCCCCTCAGTTATGGAGGGTTTAAGATACATTAAGGTTGGGCGTTACTGGTAACGCTATACATAAAGTGTTATGATGACCATAAAAGTTACTTAATGACCGACCGTTGGCGTGCAGAGTGACTTTAGATCTCCTGGCCGTCGAGTAGTTGGTTTCATGGTTGAGTGGTTGGCTTCATGGTCGAGTGTCTTCGAGTCTGTCGAGTGGAACGCTTCTGAGTCGATTGACAGGTGGTTTCTTCTAGAGATGTCCTTGGGTAGGGTAGTTTGGAGAGGTCCATGACCCTACCCTAGGTACATAGCTTCATCAACGGGTGAGCGTATACTGACGCGGGTTCAGGCGGAGAAAAACAAACTCCAAGATTCCCTCACCAAGCTGGGCGAAGAGCTAAAAGATGTAAGAGCCTAGCTGGCTGACTCCGTGAAGGAGAATAAGAAGCTGCGCGGCGGCATATTTAGTATGTGTTTAAACTTACCCCTGCATAATGCGCTAGGGAAGAAACTGACAGAATTATGTCTGTAGGTATATTGACGGGCCGTCCCGAAGAGGAGGTGTCCAGATCGTAAAGCGATCTGCTACAAGAGCTGTCGCAAATGCACGAGCGAGCTCGGCAGGCGATGCAAAGCATTGCTAAGGCCTTATGTCCATCTGACTCCCCTCCAGGAAGTATGGAGGGGCTTGTGTAGCTGTTTAAGGGAGCGCGGTGGCGCTTCCGATTATGGAAGATATCGGCCTGCCGGGAAGGTGCACGAGAGGCCTGAGCGATGGTGAAAACTCAGTATACCAAGCTCGACCCGAATCACATGGCCCGGGTTGGACTTGTAGGGTCAAATGGAGAAGAAATTGCTGTTAGTTTGGTATATGACCAGGTACAAGTATCTGCCAGATATTCCCAACATGATTGTAGGCTAGATAGCCTGTTGGATGGCATAGGGGAAGAAGTTTTTGAGTCCAGGTGACTATGTACTCCAATTGAAAAATTTGTCTCTAGCTGAATTGTAAAACAATTGTCATGGTGGACCTTTTCGCTTCGACCTCTGTACCCAAAGGTGCGGAGTGCTTCCAAGTACCCGCTCGGTAACTTAGGTCGGGGTATGCGTGGAAACTAGGCATAGGGGTCATAGTTGCTTGAACGGACACGTATCCAACTAGTTATGTTATATCACATTTTGATCGTAATTAACATCTTCTAGAGAGAATAGTTCCGTTAAGGGTTCCTTTCCCTGGGTCGACATGCGTTTATCGTGCACATCCGGAATGTGGTTGAAAAATCACAGCATACTTAACATCTGGGGCTTCATAGTGTAACGAATAAAGAACATCTTTAGTCTGCCGACCGAATATTCCTTAAGAATGCTAGCTTTCGGCTTCACCTAGTCTGAGGTACACATCCGGATGACCTGGCACTAACAACCGCAGAGGTGCTCCCTTTATGCCCTAGACGAACTAACGGGAACGTAGGGCATAAGCATAGGAGCCAGGTAACCCAGCTTGGCAAAAACTTAATTCATATCGATGCACATAATGGCGAAGAAAAGGTACATATGCAGAAAAGACACACATGTGGTGAGCTTGATGCTCGGAATATAATAATAATAATAATAATAATAATAATAATAATAATAATAATAATAATAATAATAATAATAAGCTTCTGTACGAGAAGCCCCCAGGTATAATTGACGCACATACTTGAGAATGTGTGTGTCGTAGGTGTACAGTTTAGCCGCACGAGAGCTTTAAGGCTAAAAAAAGAAAAGGTGAAAAGAAAGGAAAATTGAGAATGTAAATAAAAGGGAGAAAGGAGACGAACGAAGAGTTTGGTGCTAGGCATAGAATCTTTGGAGTCTGGCCACATTCCATGGGTTTGGCTCCAGGCGATTGTCTGATGCATCACGCAAGCGGTACGCTCCTCCGGTGAGAACTTCGTCAATGATGAAGGGACCCTCCCACTTGGGCTTGAGTTTGTCCTTTTTCTTCTCCGACAAGCATAGAATGAGTTCGCCAACATTATAAGTCTTGGCCTGTACTTCTCTGCTTTGATATCTGCGGGCTGTTATTGATAGAATGCGGAACGGGCTTTTGCAATGTCGCGCTCCTCTTCCAGGGCATCTAAGTTGTCCTGACGATCAAGCTCGGCCTCTCTCTTCGTACATGCGCACTCGAGGTGAGTCATGAATAATGCCGCAGGGTAACACAACCTCTGCGTCGTACACCATGAAGAAAGGTGTATATCCTGTAGAACGATTGGGTGTGGTCCGCAGCCCCCAGAGTACGGAGTCGAGCTCCTCCACCCAGTGCTTGTCTGATTCTTTCAAAGACTGCACTAATCTGGGTTTAATGCCGCTCATAATAAGACCATTGGGTCATTCGACTTGACTGTTGGTTTGTGGTTGATAGACGGAGGCGTAGTCGAGCTTGATGCCGAGATTAGCACAACAGGCTTTCACCTCATCGGCTGTGAAATCGGAGCCATTGTCGGTGATGATGTTGTGTCGAACACCATAATGGTGCACAACACCGGATATAAAGTCTATCACTGCCCCGACTTCGGCCGTTTTAACTTGTTTGGCTTCTATCCACTTGGTGAATTTATCTACCATGACCAACAGGTATTTTTTCTTATGACTTCCTCCTTTAAGGGGTCCGACCATATCAACCCCCAGACCACAAAAGGCCAAGTGATGGGGATTGTTTGTAAAGCGGTGGGTGGCATGCTTTTGTTGGCGAAAAGCTAGCATCTGATGCAATGTTGGACAAGGTGATGTGCGTCTGCTCGGGCCATCAGCCAATAGAAACCTGTACGGAAGGCCTTTCTTACCAGGGCCCAAGCCGCGGCGTGTTGATCGCCAAGACTGGCATGAATTTCAGCCAAGAGCTTCTGCCCTTCTTCCTCGGAGATACATCTTTGAAGTACTCCGGTAGCACTTTTCTTGTAGAGTTCTCCCTCGTGAACTTTGTAGGCTTTAGAGCGCCACACAATGCAGCGTGCCTCATTCTGATCCTCAGGGAGTTGTCGCCTATTAAGGTAGGCCAAGAACGGTTCGGTCCATGGGGCAATGACTGCCATGATGAGATGGGCCAAGAGTGTAATTTCAGTGGCTGAGCCCCCGGTGACGTCGGTGTATTCGGAGTGTGGGGTTGTAGTCGGATCCGGATTGGTGTTGCCGCTCTCCCCTTGCCACACCACGGATGGCTTGAAAAGCCTTTCCAAGATGATGTTAGGTGGGACGGAGTCGCGCTTAGTGCTGATGCGAGCAAGGACATCCGCTGCTTGGTTACTTTCTCGAGCCACATGGTGAAACTCAAGCCCCTCAAACCGAGCCGACATTTTGAGAACGACGCTACGATAAGCCGCCATCTTCGGATCTTTGGCATCGAAATCTCCATTTATTTGAGATATTGCGAGGTTTGAATCCCCGCGCACTTCCAGGCGTTGTATGCCCATGGACACGGCCATCCGGAGACCATGCAATTAGGCTTCGTATTCGGCTGCATTGTTGGAGTCCGTGAGTAATATTTGGAGGATGTACTGAACTGTATCTCCAGTAGGGGATGTAAGGACAATGCCTGCCCCTAAGCCTGGCAGCATTTTGGAGCCGTCGAAGTGCATGATCTAGTTGGAATATGTGCGGTACTCTTTAGGGAGTTCGACCTCTATGCATTCGGCGATGAAGTCGGCCAGTACTTGAGATTTAATGGCCCGGTGCGGTTTGTATGATATGTCGAATGGGAGGAGCTCAATGGCCCACTTGGCAATCCGGCCCGTAGCGTCGCAATTGTCTATTATGTCGTTGAGTGGTACTTCAGAGGCCACCGTTATTGAGCACTCTTGAAAATAGTATAATAGTTTCCGAGATGCCATGAAGATCGGTTATGCTATTTTTTGGTAATGAGCGTACCAGGATTTGCATGGTGTGAGGACAGTGGATACGTAGTATACCGGCTTCTGAAGTGGGAATTTGTGTCCGTCCTCCTCTTGTTCGACAACAAGCACCGTGCTTACGACTCGGTGTGTGGCTGATATGCATAATAGCATGGGTTTGCCGACATTCGGCGCGGCTAGGATTGGATTGCTTCCGAGAAGAGCCTTCATTTCTTCCAGTCCCGCTGTTGTCGTGTCCGTCCACTCGAAGTGATCGATTCATCGGAGGAGGCGATAGAGTGGAAACGCCTTTTCTCCTAGTCTAGAGATAAAAGTGGCTCAAAGCTGCCACACAGCCGGATAGTTTTTGGACTTGTTTAAGGTCTGTTGGCGTAGCCAACTATGACAAAGCTCGGATTTTGGCTGGGTTTGCCTCAATTCCTCTATTGGAAACGATAAAGCCCAGAAGCTTTCCAGCGGGAATGCCGAAAACACACTTTTCCGGATTGAGCTTGATGTCATATGTTCGGAGGTTGTCGAATGTGAGATGCAGATCGTCTATTAAGGACTCGACGTGCCTAGTTTTGATGACTATGTCATCCATGTATGCTTCAACTATTTTGCCGATTTGTTTCTCCAGGCATGTTTGAATCATGCGTTGATAGGTGTCACCGGCGTTTTTGAGCCTGAAAAGCATAGTGTTGAAGCAGAAAGGCCTGTATGGGGTGATAAATGCCGTTGCGGCCTGATCGGACTCCTTCATCTTGATTTGATGGTATCCAGAGTATGCGTCAAGGAAACACAGTGACTCATGTCCTGTGGTAGCATCGATAATTTGATCAATGCTGGGGAGGGGAAAGGGATCCTTAGGGCATGCCTTGTTAAGGTCTTTGAAATCGACACATAGGCACCAGGATTTATCCTTCTTTGGTACCATTACCAGGTTTGCTAGCCAGTCCGGGTGTTTTATCTCTCTGATGAATCCAGCCTCGAGTAACTTGGCGCTCCTCTCCCATGGCTTGTCGTTTAGGTTCGGAAAAGCACCGTAATGTTTGCTTGACCGGCTTATATCCCTTCAGTATGTTTAGGCTGTGTTCGGCCAGCCTGCGTGGGATCCCTGGCATATCAGAAGGGTGCCAGGCGAATATGTCCCAGTTTTCGCATAGGAACACCCGCAGTGCAGCATCGATCGTGGTGTCCAGCTATGCCCCGATGGATGGTGTCTTCGTGGAGTCCATTGGGCGGACCTGGAATTTGACTATCTCATCTGCTGGTTTAAAGGAAGTGGATTTGGGTCGCTTATCGAGTATCACGTTGTCCCTATCCACCGTGGAGCGTGATGCGGTTAATTCTTCGACCGCGAGGGCTTCAGGAAATGCCTCGAGGGCCAAGGCGGCTGTTTTGTTTTCGGCGCGGAGAGCTATGTCCGGATCGCTGGCAAGCGTGATGATTCCATTGGGCCCAGGCATCTTGAGCTTCATGTACCCGTAATGGGCTATAGCTTGGAAGCTTGCAAATGCATCTCGCCCTAACAAGGCGTGATATCCACTATTAAAAGGGGCCACTTGAAAGGTTATCTCTTCGGATCGATAATTCTCCGGCATGCCGAATACCACATCGAGTGTGATTTTTCCCGCACATTGCGCCTCCCGACTGGGAATAATTCCTCGGAAGGTCGTGCTACTTTGCTCGATGCAGCTCCTGTCTATTTCCATTTTGTTGAGAGTTTCCTCGTAAATGAGGTTTAGTCAGTTGCCGCTGTCCATGAGCACTTTGGTAAGCCGAAAGCCATCCACAATAGGACTGTGGACCAATGCGGCTGGTGCCTGGACTGTTCTGAATTTTGTTTCGTCACTGGCATTGAAAGTTATGGCCGTGTCGTTCCAGGGGTTTATTGCTGCAACTTGGCAGACTTCGGTGAGGCCGTGGAGTGCCCTTTTACGCCTATTGTTTGAGGCAAAAGTCTCGAAGACTGTCAATACTGTAGGGTTGTTGTCTTTCGTGGGATGTTGCTCTGTGGTGTTTTTGTTGAGGAGATCCTCGCCGCTCTTGGCCACCTGCCGGAGTACCCAACATGCTCTAAGGCTGTGTGTTGGTACGATATCCGGTTGATTGCATTGAGGATTCCCTCGTTTGTGCAATTTTTGCAGAATAATGAGATTGCGTCTTCATCGTGGTAGTCTTTGATCTTGTCCTTGACAAGGAGGAATCGGGCCCAAAAGTGATGGACCGTTTCTTGGGACTACTGTCTGATGTGGGTAAGATTGTTTGTATTTGGGTGGGTGGGTGGATTTAAGTCCGAACCCTGAACCAATCTAGGGTCCGGAGTTTGAGAATCTCCCGAGCCTAACAGTTCGGGCTTCGTGATATCAACCAATTTTTTAGGCTCACAGTCCGACTCTAGGTTTGGAGTGCAGGGCATGTCTTCCCACGAGTGGGTATCCGGCTCTGTGAGCTCGGAAATCCGAACATAGTTTGTCCTCAATGTAGAGGAAGAGTTGTCGTATTGCTCCTCCACTACCACTATCTGATGTAGGGGTGGGCGTTCGGTATAAACGGAATTTTCGGTTTCAACCGTTCAGTTTTTATTCAAATTCGGTTTGCAAAACTAGAAACCGAAAATGCCAACATAAATCAGAAAACCGAAAATTCAGTTAACCGACTGATTCGGTACGGTGTTCGGTTAATACCGACTGAACCTTGCCTTTGTGTACTGTGGTCAGAGTGCCCTTTAATATAGCTGCAAGTCTCCACATTTTCCCAGCAGCCAGGCGATGTGGGACTAAATTTGTGCTGGTCGGGCGCTCACACGCCCACTGCCTGTGTTAGCGAAGAGTAACATAGGTTGGGAGGTCACAAGAATATTGGGCCTTCATAGTACCACATATGTGTGGTCAGCCCAAGCGAGTGCCGACATGGATCTCAAAAGAAAACGAGTGTGGGCACACATGAGCGCACTGACTCACGAGCGGCCATGCATAGTACCCTGGCAGCCTTGCTATGTTGATTAATTTTGTTGTTAGCTACGTTGGTACCAAGAAGCCAAGCTTTATACTGTTCATTGAGGTTACTTCGATTTATGTTTTGGTGTATCGGTATTAAACCGAACTTGCCGAATTTAATTCGGTTAATATAGCTAGAAACCAAAATTTACTCTGGCAGCAAGAAAAACCAAAAATTTGGTTTTTTCGGTATCGGATTCGGTTCGGTCTTCGGTTGGTCGGTTTTTATGCCCATCCCTAATCTGATGGGTGATTGATGGAGATTCAATTTCTCTCTAATCAGGTTTAAGCCCAATCCGATCGTAGTCCGTAGCGACTCCCAAGGCAGCAATGCGATCCAGGAGTTCGTTTAAAGACGATAACTCTGTCGGATCCATCTGTTCGGAGTATTCTGAGCTGACGCGGAGGTGATTTATGATGACCCGAGAAGTCATCGTTGGCCCAACGGCCGAACGGGCGGTCATAGTGAAGCCGCCCAGCCCGAGGGTTTGGCCTGAGGCCAGGGCTCCTGCGGAGGTGATGTTGTCCTTGATAACGAGGCGAGCCATCAAGCCTATCTTCGACATCACAACAGAACTCTCAATGGAAGCACCAATGTCAGTGTCAAAACCGGCAGATCTTGGGTAGGGGGTCCCGAACTGTGCGTCTGAGGCTAATGGTAACAGGAGGCGGGGGACACAATGTTTACCCAGGTTCGGGCCCTCTATGGAGGTAATACCCTACTTCCTGCTTGATTGATCTTGATGAATATGAGTATTACAAGAGTTGATCTACCACGAATCGTAATGGCTAAAACCCTAGAAGTATAGCCTATGATTATGATTGTTGTCTCTACGGACTAAACCCTCCGATTTATATAGACACCATTGGGGCTAGGGTTACACAACGTCGGCTACAAAGAAAAGGAATCTACATATCTGAATCGCCAAGCTGGCCATCCACGCAAAGGAGAGTCCCATCCGGACACGGGAAGAAGTCTTCTGTCTTGTATCTTCATAGCCCAACAGTCCGACCCATGTTAATAGTCCGGCCATCTGAGGACCCCTTAATCTCGGACTCCCTCACCACCCACCATAAGTGAATACGTATTGCAACACCCTACAACGGGAATCCCTACGCTTGCGCGACATGGAGGGCATCGTAGGACGTCACCAAAATAAAATATACAACTCAAAACAAGATGATCATCTATCAACCCATAGGACAAAACAGATCTACTCAAACATCATAGGATAACCACATATCATTGGATAATAATATATAGTGTTGAGCATCATGTTTAAGTAGATAATTGCAGCGGGAATAGAGAGGTTACACCACTGCATAGAGGGGGAGAAAGTTGGTGTTGGCGGGAGCAATATTGTTGAGGTAGATCGCCGTCACGATCCTAGCCCCGGAGTCACTCCGGCGCCACTAGGAGAGAGGGGAGAGAGCCCCCCTCCTTCTTCTTCTTCCTTGGCCTCCCCCAAGATGGGAGAAGGGTTTACCCTATGGTCCAAGGCCTCCATGGCGGTGGAGGGTGAGAGCCCCTCTGAGATTGGATTTCTCTCTCTGTTATCTTCTGTTTCACGTTCCTGTTTTCTGGCCGAAAACTGTTTCTTAAAGATCCAGAGATCCGTAACTCCGATTGCGCTGAGATTTTAACATGATTTTTTGGATATAAGATTCCTTGCACCCGAAGTAGAGAAGCAACCGCCTTACAAGCTGGCCATCACCCACCACCACGCGCCTGGGGGCAGGGCCGTGCCCTGGTGTCTTGTGGAGGTTGTGGGCCTCCATTTGCGTTGATTCCACCTCCCAAAAATCAGATATATTCCAAAATTATTCTCTATAAAATTTTATCGCGTTTGGACTTCATTTGACATGGATATTCTACGAAACAAAAGACATGCAACAAACAGGAATTGGCACTGGGCACTGGATCAATATGTTAGTCCCAAAATATAATATAAAATGTTGCTAAAAGTATGTAAAAGTTGTATAATATTGGCATGGAACAATAAAAAATTATAGATGCGATGGAGACGTATCAGCATCCCCAAGCTTAATTCTTGCTCGTCCTCGAGTACGTAAATGATAAAAAAGATAATTTTTGATGTGGAATGCTACCTAGCATAATCTTGATCATATATCTAAGCATGGCATGAATATTAAGACAAGAGTGATTCAAAGTAATAGTCTATAATTTGACATAAAGACATCACTCAGGCATCCCAACAAACAATCATGTCTTTCAAAATATCAATGCCAAAGAATGTTATCCCTACAAATCATATAGTCTTGTCATGCTCCGTCTTCTTAACAAAAAGTATTTATCATGCACTACCTCGGCGTCAGCCAAGCAATTGGTTCATACTTTTTTAATGCGCTTTAGCTTGTTCAACCCCCACGCTATACATGAGTGCAAGCCATGGACATTGCACTATGGGTGGAATAGAGTATGATGATAGGGGTAAACATAGAGAAAACAAAAAAGTAAGAAATTCTCACATCAGCGCGGCTAATCAACGGGCTATGGAGATGCCCATCAATTGATATGAATGTGAGGAGTAGGGATTGCCATGCAACGGATGCACTAAGATCTATAAGTGTATGAAAGCTCAAACTAGAAACTAAGTCGGTGTGCATATAACTCTATAATGAAAAATTCCCACTACACTACAAAAAAAAGACACATCCGTGACATTTTGGTTCGAACAATTTTTTTTCTGTCATACATACGACACTTCTATGATGATAATTGTGACAAAACCCGGTATCATCGTAGATGTGGTGGGCTCCTACTTCTATGACAAAAAATCATGACAGAAAATGGGCTTTTCATCCTGGGCGGGACGGAGACGCAGCTGCATGACATTCTTTGGGCTGTCCATGACGGAAAAAATCATGGTAGAAGCGAGGGCGAGGAAAATTTCGGGGAGTTCCCGGTTACGGTGGGTGGTCGGGGGCCGAGCAATGCGCGTTTCTCTCGTACACGTATGCGCGTGTGTGCGAGGCGTTGGCTCTAATTGAACCCGAGCGAGGCGTTGGGCTCTAACTGAACCCGAGTGATTGCACTGCAGGCTACGCGTTACTGAACCCGAGTGATCGATCAATGGCTGTTAACTGAACCCGATCGAGCGATTCCTTCGCTACTGCTGCTAACTGAAGCCGATC
>NC_041381.1:66651712-66671285 GCF_002162155.2 Triticum dicoccoides
GGATGAATAGGACCCCGTGGTGTGGAGGGCTGGATGAACAGTAGACGATGGAGGGGTGCCCGTGGAGGGGTGGTTGAATAGGACCCCGTGGTGTGGAGGGCTGGATGAACAGTAGATGGTGGAGGGGTGCCCGTGGAGGGGTGGTTGAACAGTAGCCGGTGGAGTAGAGCGCGATGGAGACTGGATGAGCAGGAGCCCGTGGAGGCTGGAGGAGGTCGCCGGTAGCCCGTGGAGGCTGGAGGAGCTCGATGGTGGAGATGAACAGTATCCCGTGGAGTCCCGCTTTGCGGTACGCCAGACCCCTCCCGATGAACAGGACCCCCATTTCGACCGTAGCGCTCCAACACAAGTCTGTTTTGTCCGTTTTGTAGTACGCCACACCCCTCCCTATCAACAGGACCCCCGTTTCGACTGTAGGAGGTCCGTTTCCTCCGTTTTGCGGTACGCCAGACCCCTACGGATTAACAGGACCCGTTCTGAATGTAGGAGGTCCGTTTCCTCCGTTCTGCGGTACGCCAGGCCTCGTTTCCATCGCCTGTTTCGTCCAAGCCCTCCGGATGAACACGACCACGCATTCCGTTCCGACCCAGCCGGTTGGCTCCCACGCGTTCCGTTGCCTCCTGATGAACACGACGCATTCCGTTGCCTCCCCATGAACACGACGCATTCCGTTGCCTCCCCATGAACACGACGCATTCCGTTGCCTCCCCATGAACACGAGCATTCCGTTGCCTCCCCATGAACACGACGACGATGCAGTTTCTCTGTTCTGACCCAGCCATGTTCACGAGCCCTAGCCATACGTATGCGCGAGTAGGCGTTCGAGACCCCGCCCGTATGTACGTACGTGGTCGTATGTTCTTTCTTGCACCCTGGCCGTTGTACGTACGTGTACATGCTACATGCGCGCCTCCACTACGACACGTGCGCCCCTCTACTATGACACGTGCGCGCCTCTACATCGACCAGTATGTATGTACACGTTCGCGACCAGAATGACAACACTATGTACGCTTCGACCAGATGGGTCCCGACTATCAGGAACTTCCTTTCTTGCGAAGATTTAACTGGTGGGTCCCAACAGTCAGGGGCGTGAATCGTTTTTTTTTCTCGGACGCACTTCCTTGCATGCAAAGATGTAGCAGGTGGGTCCCAGCAGTCAGGGGGAAATGTTTTTTTCGCAAAATATGGTGGCCCGTCCGGTGGGTCCCTGCTGTCAGCTAGAGGAATCATTATTTTGCGCGTAATAAGGAGGCACTTCCTTGCTGCGGCCGTGGACCCAGCTGCCAGCCTCTCCACGTACAGTCCACGTCCGATGGAAGTCGTTCCTTGACCACGTTGACCACGCCGCGCCAAGAGCACCATGGAGGTGGACAACGGTGAGGCCTAGGAAGGGGACGACTCGAAGCCGGGAAAGACGCAGCAGTGGATGCCCATGCGAAGAGGAGTACGAAGGTTCACTGGTTTGGCTGTTGTGTGAGGCTGCTGTCGCTGTAGAATAACAGGGGGTGTGGGTGAGTAGAGGGATGGCCTGGCCAGCGGTGGCAGTAGTAGGGGGCGGTGAGGCCTCCGCGGCATCACAACCGGCCACGGGAGGCAGGAGCACGCGGCACGACCGGCGCTGGTTTGGGCGGCTGGAGCAAGAAGACCAGAGGTTGAATAAGCACTACGGGCGTTAGATGAACATCATACGGTAACAGGAGCTAGAATCGTTCATATTGACTAAGTTGACAAAGCCGTCCGTCCCCGTCAACTTGGTAGGCCCACAAGTCAGCCTCCCACTATGCTGGGTTCCAGCTGGCAGGGGGAGTATTCATTTTTTGTGCATAATAAGGAGGCACTTCCTTGCGTGCGAAGATAGCTGGTGGGTCCGACATGTCAGCGGGGGCACGTTTTTTTGCGAAATACAGAGGCCCTTCTGGTGGGTCCCAGATGTCAGGTGGAGGAATCATTATTTTGCGTGTAATAAGGAGGCATTTCCTTGTGTGCGGCCGTGGACCCAGCTGCCAGCCTCTCCACGCACAGTCTACTTCCGATGGTGTCGTTCGTTAACCATGTTGACCACGCCGCGCCGAGCGCATCCAAGGTGGTGGACAACGGCGAGGCCCCGGACAGCAACGAGCCGGAGATGGGAAGACTCGGGAGTAGAGTCACAGATGGAGAGGTGTACAAGGTGTTGGCACGCGAAATCGCCGCGCAACACCAGCATATTTGTCGTGCTTTCGTGACAACGAACGATTGCTTTACGAGCAAAGCAACAAAGATTTCCTCGCTTTCGTGGAGGAGAGACGACCGTTTTACTGCGCAAAATGGCAAAGATCAACCAAACCCTAGGGCTGCTAGGGCTCGGTAGGAAGTAGCGATAGAAAATAGATGTACGTGAAAAAGTAATGTTTGTATTGATAGATCGATTGCTGGGGGCTTTTCCAATCTATCGTGGCCTTAAAAATAAGGTACACTGGACTTTGCGTATACAAGGCAGGACTTGGTTTCGTAGCATGCCTTGCCGTACAGGAATACAACTCCAAAACTAAAACTGAACAGGACTTGATTTGGTTACCATGTAACATGTGTACAAAATCTGCATGCTATCCGTATCTAGGCCATATTCACATACAAATACTCTTGGATATATGAATAAAATATTCCGGGAAGGTCGCTATCACACTATATAATAAGGACTAATGACTCATCATCTGTGCTTGCTTTGTTTAGGTTACTTCATTACCCATGCTAAAAAATTCCTTCATCTTAGCAACCACGGTTTAGGCCATCACATGAGAATTTGTCCATGTAGCCGATAGTCCATACAGAATTCTATATACTTGTCTTGGGTAAAATAACTTCCTACGCCTAACAAGCCTGCATTTCAAAATAAACAGCAAGTCCAAAATCATATATGTCAACCACACATTTAAATTAATTTGGCCCATAAAATGCCTAGCAGCCAAATTATACATTCAACACATGACCCCCTGTTTTTGTTACAATTGGATTTATCAAAAACACCATAACAATACCTAAGGGCGATGTTGAACAATCCACCGGCCATATTATTTCTTATGGCGATATCTCAAATAATATATCGGCCAAATTTTCCCAAGCCTCCTGCCACATGCTAGGATAGTATTTCTTCAAATATTTCCCATTTAGAGCTTTGGGAAACTTCTCTCCCTGCAAAGATTGTACAAAAATATGAATTTCCAGGAACGATCTCTACAACCTTATACGGGCCTTCCCAACTCGGCGACCATTTGCCGAATTTCCTATCTTTAGTTCCAATAGGTAAAATCGTTTTCCATACTAAATCTCCTATTTGAAACGATTTTTCTCTCACCTTTTTATTATAAGCTTTGGATAGTCTTAATTTCTCCTTCTCAATTTCTTGCAAAGCTCTTAATCTCTCTTCTGAAATGTCATCTATCTTATCCATCATCAGGTCATTATGATCTACAGCCGACAAATCATTTTGTCTGGCCACTCTAAGAGCTCGTAAATTAACCTCTACGGGTAACACCGCCTCCTGGCCATCTACTAGATCATACGGTGCTACTTGAGTCGCTCCATGCCTAGATATCCGATGAGCCCATAAAGCTTCCGAAAGTACCTCATGCCACCTTTTCGGATGTTCCTTAATTTTCTTCTTTATAAGTTTAATTAAGGTTTTATTGCTAGATTCGGCCTGTCCATTAGCTTGAGCATAATAAGGCGACATATTTAACAACTTAATTCCCAAAGATTCGGCAAATTCACGAAAATGATGAGACATTAAAGATGCACCCTGATCAGTAGTTAAAGTTTGAGGAATACCGAATCTATGAATAATATGCTCTAAAACAAAACTAATAACCTCTTTATGAGTCATATTTTTTAAAGGAACTGCTTCAGTCCATTTAGTAAAATAATCTGTGGCAACTAGGATGAAGCGATGTCTTTTAGAAGACGAAAGATGTATTTCACCAATAAAGTCTAAGCCGCATCCTCTAAATGGCCACAGCCTAATTATAGGATTCAACATAGCTACGGGCGCTAACTGTATATTCCCAAATTTTTGACATGCCTCACAACCTTTATAGTACCGAAAACAATCCTCTAACAAAGTCGTCCAATAAAACCCTGCTCTTTTGAATAACCATCGCATTTTGTGAGCCGACTTATGTGTCCCACATATTCCTTCGTGCACTTCACCCATAGCCGCTCTAGATTGATCAGAATCCAAGCATTTTAAAAATAACCCATCGATTGTTCGGCGATACAACTCATCATTAAATAAGGTATATTTTAAAGCTTGTCATAGAATTTTCTATCTCTCGTTTGACTTGGATCTTTTAAATGATTAACTAGAGGAACTCTCCAATCACTCGGGTCTAAGTTATTTGCTAATTCGGTCACTTGTGACTCATGCACCGAATCTGCACTACACTGTACAACTAATTGTTCAACTATGCTTGGTCCAAGTGCACTCTGTGGCAAAATATCCAACATTATAGACTCATCATGCATCGGCTTTTCTAATATAAAAAGCATTACTTTGCTAGTGTGATAACCAGATGCTTGTTGTGCTAAACAATTAGCTCTAGAATTTTTTTCTTTGGGTATATGATGGATGGTGAATGTATCTAGAGACTTAGTTATGTCTAAACATCGGTCCAAATAACTATTTAATAACCCAGCAAAACATTGAAATTCGCCTTTAATTTGTTGTACTACCAGAAGCGAGTCCCCAAAAGCATCTACATCCTTTACACCCATATCAACTAACATTTTTAAACCAATCAGTAAAGCTTCATACTCAGCTTGGTTATTAGTGCAAGGATATTCCAAACGGACTGATGTATCATAAACAACATTATTAGGTGAAACTAAAACATTACCGACGCCTTGCCCGTCCCTACAAACCGATCCATCAAAATAAAGTTTCCATGGACACACACTAAGATAATTGATATTTTCACCACCTTTAATCCTATGATCAACAATGAAATCGGCGATAACTTGACCCTTCATAGCACGCAGCGATTCATATGTTAAATCATATTCTATTAGTGCGTAAGCCCACTTTCCAGTCCTACCACTAAGAATCGGTTGTTGCAACATATACTTAATGACGTCAGTGTGGCAAGCTACCACACACGTACTAGAAAGAAGATAAGGCCGACACTTGGTACATGCATAGTATAAAGATAAGCATAACTTTTCAATAAACACGTACCAACTTTCGGCGTTGAGCAAACGACGTCTTAAGTAATCAATAAACATGTACCGTTGACCTCTTGCGCCAACACCGCACCGATCACCCTATCTTCTGCAGTAATGTACAACCTGAACGGCGCACCGGACATGGGCGCCCACAATATTGGAGGATTTGACAAGCATTGCTTTATATTATTGAAAGCATATCGTTGCTCTGCCCCCAAGTAAATTCGGCTTCATTCTTTAGCCGAAGTAGAGGAACAAACGATTCAATTTTTCCTGCAAGGTTAGATATGCATCGTGTCAAGTAATTAATTTTACACGTGGGTTCCTCAAAATTTCTAATTGCCTCCACTTTCTTAGGGTCAATCTCTATGCCATTTTCATGAATTATGAATCCTAAAAACTTACCAGCTGACACGCCAAAAGCACATCTGAGTGGGTTCCTTTTTAATCCATACCGACGCATCCTTTCAAAAGCTAATCTTAAATCGGCTAAATGATGATCAAACCCATCCGATTTAACAACTATGTCATCAATATATATTTCTAGTGCAATGCCTAGAAGATCATGAAAATTTAAATTCATAGCTCATTGGTATGTAGCACCGGCATTCTTTAACCCAAATGTCATAACGACCCACTGAAATAAACCAACAAAACCTCGGCAACAAAAAGCAATCTTAGACATATCTTGTTCAGCCATAAATATTTGATTGTAACCTGCACTACCGTCTAAAAAGGTAATCACTTTATGTCCCGATGCATCATTAATAAGCATGTCAGCTATAGGCATAGGATATTCATCTTTCGGAGTAGCTTTATTCAAATCTCTAAAATCAACAAAAATTCTAATATTACCAGTATTTTTCTTTTCCACGGGCACAATATTAGAAACCGAATCTGCATATCTACATGGCCGAATAAACTTAGCTTTTAACAACCGATCAACCTCTTCTTTGATGCGGTCATACAAATTAGGATTGAAACTTCTATGAGGTTGTTTATGCGGCCTAAAACCGGATTTAATAGGTAATATATGTTCTACTAAATCTCTACTCAAACCGGGCATCTCAGTATAATTCCAAGCAAAGCAATCAATGAATTCTTTAAGTAATAAACATACCTTACTTTTCTGATCGGCTTTCAAGTTAGCTTTCATAAATGTAGGCCTCAGAATACTTCCATCACCAATATCAATTTCTTCAAGTGGATCAGCCGATGAGAATCCCTGTCCAAGATTTTCCATGCTATCAAAATCTTCAGTAGTTTCATGCATATCGTTCTTTCCGGAACAATACTCCTCCGCGCGTCTTTGTAGCCACTTAATACTATCATCTCTATTCATCATTTATATAGATAAATCATTAAGCCAAGGTATGTCAGCCGGCTGTGCATTTATAGGTACAAAACCATCTCTACCAATAATGATATAATCATAATCCGATAAATCCCTACCGGTCAACATGTCATCGTGTTGCTAATCAACCGATGCCTCCGTCAAAGCAATGCAAGAAGAATTGTCTGCCTCAATCACCTCGACATCATCATTAACCCACTGAATTAAGCATTGATAAAGAGTAGAAGGGATGCAACAATTTGCATGAACCCAGTCGCGTCCCAAAAGAATATTATACCGGCCTTTGACATCGACAACAAAAAATGCAGTCGGCAATGTTTTGCTTCCGACTATAAGCTCCATAGAAATAACACCCTTAGCCTCGAACAATTCTCCTGAGAACCCACTAAGTCCCATGTTGGTCTTCATTAACTCGCTCTCTTTTTGGTTGAGTTTAGAAAATACCGAAAAGGGCATAATATTAACACATGCACCGCCATCAACAAGCATGCAACCAATAGGCTTACCATAAATGTGACCTCTGATGAATAATGGCTTTAGGTGTTGTCCATGCTTCTCTGGCTTCTCAAATGTAGCATTCTTTGGGCCAAGAACAAGTTCAGCAATTTCAGCCTCGGGCACGTGAAATTCAGCAGGCAATGCGAACACCATATTAACATCCATATTAGTTGGTACATCTTTATTATTCTCTAAATTTTCTGCAATAATGATGTCATTCATATTTGCTATGATGCGCTTCTCCTTCCCGGTCTTTGTAGGCATCATTGGTTTATCCTGATTGAACCATCTATCACGCTTCTTCTCAGCTATCTCTTCCTTTATTTCCAATGTCCGCAGTCGCTGTACATGTTGTTTCTGAGTGTGGGTAAGTACATTCGGGCACCACTGCAGTGCTGGTTTAGTCCCTAGCGTGACAGACTTAATTTGGCTGCCCCCGGAGTCCTTTGGCCTATACTGACGTACTTCTGTTTTTCGGGCAAACATTTCATCTCTGGCCAAAAAACTTCTCTGCTGATCATATACGATACTGGAATTAAATCCCTGGCCGCATACAGTGCCTGAGTCCCAACGTATAGATGTACTAGTATTAGACTTGAAACTCCTTGGAGGCAAACTCTTGGACGTTCCTTTGCAACAATTCTTTATGATCAAATTAGCTTGTGTGCTAGCCGATTTAGCCTTCTGAATAGTATGTGAGGATATAGCATCCGGCCGTGCATGCGGGTTATGCCCAGAATTAGTTTCCTTTTCAAATTGATTAGACTGGCCAGCTTGCCACAACTTTACGCCATTACTTTTCTCCTTTGTACCAAGAGCTTCTTTTGAGACACCGCTTGTTTTTGTACAATTGACAACACCTTCATCTGTCTGGTGTTCCACTATTTTCAGACCATGATCAGCATCCAAATCATCTAAATTTTTTGCTGCTTTAGTTTCAGCACACTTCACCGGCGTCCATACGCCCTTGTAGTTGCCCTTATAGTTGTTGCGCTCAGCACTGCGTACTGGTGACCGACCTCCTCGAATCTCGATGGTGTTATGTGACCTAGCCTCCTCATTGAAACGAGCCCTTTTCTCATGTACGTTTGGTCTGAACATAGGCCTCGGCGGGATCCATCCCGGCTGAAATTAACTTGCTGACCCTATTGGATATGGCGCCCTAGGATTAAACCCCCATGGAGGAAACTGCAGATACATAGGAGGTGCACAACCCCAATATGTCGGCTCCATTGCAAAATACGGTTGTTGGTCATATGCACTTCCTTGCCATTGCTCATGACTGTGAGGTCCAGAAGGAGATCTAGGACGCTTATTACCTCCGAGCCGATTAAACACATTGTTGGTCTTGCGTGAGGTATATTTTTCCAACAACATGCTAACTGTTGGCTTTGGCCTTGGAGCTTATCTCCTCCCTCCGTTGAGTTTCCACACTACTATTTCCGGGTTTTTTGGTTTGATCATCCTTGGAGGAGCACTGTTATCAACAACATTTTTCTCTCTTGTGGATTCGGTCTGATCCGACCGAATAAGCATTTTTTTACTCTCAAGCTCGAACACATTGATAGGAAAAGGGTCCCTGTCGAGCTTCATCTTAGAACCTTCTTTAACGTCAATCGTCCTTCATTGAAGTGGAATTGTGCCACTTACAATAATCTCTTCTACTCAATTCTTTTGGAGGTCGAATTACATGACCCTCCCTCACTCTAATTAATTTATTTTGCAGTAACATATCAAAAATTCTATCACACTTGCTTACATCAAAAGTATATTTAATTTCGTCTCTTCTAGCAGGTGTAGGTTTCAAAGCAGAACATGAAAAAGGTTTTGACTTTGGCGCTTGAACCCATTCGGCTACACATATATTAATATCATCCTCACTAGCCAAATCACTATCATAATCTAAGGCATTAACCACATGATTATCTTTCTCTTTATTTCTGTTATCTTTAAACCAGCTATATTGTTTAATTTCCTTAGCCCGGGTTTCTTGCGCCAAAGCCTTCTGCAAAACTTGGTTAACATCTAAAAATTCTTGCCCTTCTAGTTTACCCTTAATATGAGCGAGTAAACCCGAAAAGGCAAGATCGGCTAAGTCCCTTTCGGCTATGGTCAAGCTGAAACATCGGTTTTTAACATCCCTAAACCTCCTAATATAATAATGAACATGCTCATTGTATTTCTGCCTTACCATAGTTAAATCTGAAAGCCAAAGTTCTGTTTCACCGCTATAAAAATACTCATGAAATTTTTGCTCCAATTGTGCCCATGTTGAAATAGTATTAGGAGCAAGTGATGTAATCCAAGTAAATGCAGTACCAGATAGAGATAAAGGAAATAATTTTAATCTAAAAACATCCGATGTGCCGACCTCGCTGCATTGTGCTAAAAATTGTCCGACGTGCTCAAAAGTAGATCTACCATCTTCCCCCGTAAATTTAACAAAATCTAGAATTCGAAAACCACGAGGATATGGTGTCGAGTCAAAATAATGAGGGTATGGTTTTTGATATGCACGTGCTCTACCCTTAGGTTCTAAACCAAATTCTCTAAGTATATTAGCAAGCTGATCCTTAAAATTAATATTGGGCTGTATAGAACTGGCTTGTGGAGCAGATGAAACACAAGCACGTGGCAGAAACTCCGGCAACTAAATTTGAGCATGTGAAGTTTCCAACGGAGACCCACTAAAATATGAATCGGGTACCGGCCCGTACGGAACCCCGGTACCAACAGGCGGCAGTGGTGGCGTACTATATGCTATCGTCTGATAACTAGGCTGCTACAAATTAGAATTAAAACCAAAACTTCGGTTATTGTTATTGTGATTTTGTGGAACCGAAGTCGAAACAATATATAGGAGCACTAGTACTAGGAACTAAATTATTAGCCAAACTACCAACATAGTTCCATCCATCCAGATTATTGTTTAAAGGAACATGAGGCTGCATAGCATTAGCCCATGCACTAGGCGTATGTATATTACTTCGAAATTTTTAAATCTGCTACTATCTGGTGGCATCGGTCTTTTTCTAGAATACTCATCATTGACTTGCAGCACTAATGAGCATACATGACCAGGTAGACATTTTTCAAGATCGTTATTAAACTGCTCCTTAAATTCTTCAAGTCTATTAGCTACAGCTTGAGTAATTGTATGTGTCGTATTTTCCATATTAGAACCATATTTACTAGCTACGGACACATCAATTAGATGAGCAATTTCTTCGGTTGAGTTTTTTACCTGAGCATCGGAAGGGCTCGGAACTACCTTTTTGACGACGCCATTCCTTGTCTTCGCGTATCCATCCAACTTGAGCTTCAACCTCTGAACCTTTTCTTTCTCAAGCCCCTCTTCAAGGTCGCGCCGAATATCTTCCGACAGATAGTCGAGTGCGACGGTGATGACGTTCTACGGGTCGATTGCGCTCCCGTTCTTGGACTCGGTACTCATCGTGTAGCTCTTCTTCTTCTCGTCCTCAGCGGAGTCGCCAATTATGTTGGCATGCGAAATCTCCACGCAACACCAGGATATTTGTCGTGCTTTTGTGACGACGAACGATTGCTTTACGAGCAAAGCAACAAAGATTTCCTCGCTTTCATGGAGGAGAGACAACCATTTTACAGCGCAAAACGACAAAGATCAACCAAACCCTAGGGCTGCTAGGGCTCGGCAGGAAGTAGCGACAGAAAATAGAGGTACGTGAAAAAGTAATATTTGTATTGATAGATCGATTGCTGGGGACTTTTCCAATCGGCCGTGGCCTTATAAATAAGGTATGCTGGACTTTGTGTATACAAGGCAGGACTTGGTTCCGTAGCATGCCTTGCCGTACAGGAATACAACTCCAAAACTAAAACCGAACATGACTTGATTCGGTTACCATGTAACATGCGTACAAAATCTGCATGCTATCCGTATCTAGGCCATATTCACGTAGAAAGACTCTTGGATATATGAATAAAATATTCCAGCAAGGTCGCTATCACACTATATAATAAGGACTAATGACCCATCATCCGTGCTTGCTTTGTTTAGGTTACTTCATTACCTATGCTAAAATTCCTTCGTCTTAGCAACCACATGTGACGCCCGGATATTCAAGCTACAGTAACCCTCCGCTAATGATGCCATCACCTCGATTTCTGTTATTAAACTCACGTTGGTTCGAAATGATTCAAATTCAAATTTTAATTAAAGGCAAAAAAATAAAAGTTTTCAAATATAAAAACTAAAATGTTCAAGCTAGGACAAATAAATCCTAAGTAATAAAGGTGGAGAAACCACACTTGTATAAAATGTGTAAATACTCAAAAAATGAATAAAATAGTAGAAAAAAAATAGTTAAATGATTATAAAATAATAAACAATTACAAACTATTTTGTATTAGGTGCCAAGTTAATTGTGGTAGTAGCATAAGTATTAATAATATTTTAGGTACACCTTGGGTATTTCATAAAAACAAAAATTAAATAAAACAGAAAAGAAGAAATAAAAGAAAATAGAAAATAGAAAACATTAACTAATCTAAAACAAAAGAGAAAACCCTCCCTCCCTCGCTGGGCCTCGACCCAGCTCGCCATCAGGCCAGCAGGGGGCCCATCCTGTCCCACCTTATCCCCCCCGAGCAACCGAACCCTAGTCCGCACCCACCACTCGCCCCCCACTCACCCCCACGTTCGTCCTTCCCCGATCCAGATCGGGATTGAGGGGAAGGGTCTGCATCGCCACACGCCCCATCGCGATCCCCGCCGCCCGACGCCATACGCCACCGCCTAGTGTCGCCCTGGCCCCGTCGCCGGACCTCGCCGAACGCCTCGTCCTCGCCGGCCCGTCCCGGCCTTGTTCCTCACCCTTCGGCACCGCGCCCGTCTTGCCCGAGCTTCACAGGACGTCGTGCTCGTCGCACCGACGCCAACCGCTGCCGCCTGGAACCGTCGTCCTCATCCCCACCTCGTCGAACGGCCTCGACCTCCCCCGGCTTCACCGAGCCCTCCACGAGCTCCGCAGTGAGCCTCTCGGACGATCCCCCACCTTCCCCCTCCATTTCGTTGTTGTAACCGCCGTCCTTGTCCTCCCGTTGCCGCGCCCGGTGCCCCCGCTTCGCGCACGACCTGGCCGTGCCGTCGCGCGCGCACGTCCGCTTGAGGCGCGCCTCTGTCCCTACTACCTGTCGTCGCCACACCGTGTCGCTGCCCACCTGCCTACTGCATTGGCCGCTCCCCTACGCGCGTGTCGCACCACAGCCGGCTCGCCCCCTTGCTGCCCGACGCACCTCGCCGTTGGCTACGACGCCCCGACGCCTCCACTGGTCTGGGCGGGTGCCCAAACGGGCAGCCTCGCCCACGCCCGTTAACCCACCCCGTTAAGCCCCCAGGGGCCTATGACAAAGGGGCCCCACGCCCCTGAAACATTTATAAAAAAAGAGATTAAATAATAATAATAATAATAATAATAATAATAATATCAATTAATTAATTAATTAAAGAGTTAATTAACTTAATTAACCTGTGTTTGTTAAATTGATAACCTAATTAGTCTATTTAATCTGTTAGGTGAGTAAAATAGTATATGACAAGGGGGACCCACCCCCTGTTGACCAGTCAAAGTTTGACTGGTCAACTGGGACCCCTTGGACCCACATGTCAGCCGCTCTGGTACACTTATGTGTACCCAGAGCTGGGTACACCTAGCAATTCACATTTATTCGAATTAAATTAAATTTAGAAAATGATTTAAAACTTTAAAAATTAATATAAAATAAACTGTAGCTTAGATGGAAAAACTTTCTACATGAAAGTTGCTCAGAACGATGAGACGAATCCGGATACGCAGCCCGTTCGTCCGCCACACGTACCTAGCATAGTGAACCTGCAACATTTCACCTCCGGTACCTCTGCCCCAAAACGCGAAACACCGGGGATACTTTCCCGGATGTTTTTCGCCTTCGTCGGTATCACCTACTACCGTGTTAGGGCACACCGAACACTGTGTATTGTCTTGTTACGCTTTGTGATGCTTTGATTGCTCTGTTATTTATTGTGTTCCCTCTCCGTTACTTCTTTCCGATAGACCCTGAGACTGCCGGCGACCCCTAGTTCGACTACGGTGTTGATGACCCCTCCTTGCCAGAGCAACCAGGCAAGCCCCCCCTTGATCACCAGATATCGCCTATTTCTCCTCTATACTGCTTGCATTAGAGTAGTGTAGCATGTTACTGCTTTCCGTTAATCCTATTCTGATGCATAGCCTGAAATTGTTGCTACATCTGTTGATACTTTGCCTGCAATCCTAAATACTTAGTATAGGATTCTAGTTTATCATCATTGGCCCTACATTCTTGTCAGTCTGCCTTGCTATACTATTGGGCCATGATCACTCGAGAGGTGATCACGGGTATATATTATACATATATACATACTACAGATGGTGACTAAAGTCGGGTCAGCTTGATGAGTACCCGCAAGTGATTCTGATGAGGGGGCTGAAAGGACAGGTGGCTCCATCCCGGTAGAGGTGGGCCTAGGTTCCCGACGGCCCCCGACTGTTACTTTGTGGCGGAGCGACAGGGCAGGTTGAGACCACCTAGGAGACAGGTGGGCCTGGCCCTGTTTGGCGTTCGCGGATACTTAACATGCTTAACGAGATCTTGCTATTTGATCTGAGTCTGGCCACTGGCCTATACGCACTAACCAACTACGCGGGAAAGATATGGGCACTCTATGTCGTGGTATCAGCTGAAGCCTTCGTGACGTCAGCAACTGAGCGGCGCGCGCCGGGTTGGACTGCGTTAATGCAACTTCCTTTGTAATGGAGGTTGCTAGTCTGCTTCCGGCCGCGTACGCAACGTGCAGGTGTGCTAAGGGCGATGGGCCCAGACCCCTATGTGCTTAGGTTTAGACCGGCATGCTGACCTCTCTGTTGCGCCTAGGTGGGGCTGCGACGTGTTGATCTTCCGAGGCCGGGAATGACCCAGGAAAGTGTGTCCGGCCAAATGGGATCGAGCGTGTTGGGTTATGTGGTGCACCCCTACAGGGAAGTTAATCTATTCGAATAGCCGTGGTCTTCGGTAATAGGACGACTTGGAGTTGTACCTTGACCTTATGACAACTAGAACCGGATACTTAATAAAACACACCCAGACAAGTTCCACAGACAACCCGGTGATCGCTTTTCCACACGGCGACGAGGGGAGGATCGCCGGGTAGGATTATGCTATGCGATGCTACTTGGAGATGCTACTTGGAGGACTTCAGTCTACTCTCTTCGACATGCTACAAGACGGAGGCTGCCAGAAGAGTAGTCTTCGACAGGATTAGCTATCCCCCTCTTATTCTGGCATTCTGCAGTTCAGTCCACCGATATGGCCCTTTACACATATACCCATGCATATGTAGTGTAGCTCCTTGCTTGCGAGTACTTTGGATGAGTACTCACGGTTGCTTTTCTCCCTCTTTTCCCCTTTCCCTTCTACCTGGTTGTCGCAACCAGATGTTGGAGCCCAGGAGCCAGACACCACCGTCGACGACTACTACTACACTGGAGGTGCCTACTACTACGTGCAGCCCGCTGACGACGACCAGGAGTAGTTAGGAGGATCCCAGGCAGGAGGCCTGCGCCTCTTTCGATATGTATCCCAGTTTGTGCTAGCCTTCTTAAGGCAAACTTGTTTAACTTATGTCTGTACTCAGATATTGTTGCTTCCGCCGACTCGTCTATGATCGAGCACTTGTATTCGAGCCCTCGAGGCCCCTGGCTTGTATTATGATGCTTGTATGGATTATTTTATTTTTAGAGTTGTGTTGTGATATCTTCCCGTGAGTCCCTGATCTTGATCATACACGTTTGCATGTATGATTAGTGTACGATTGAATCGGGGGCGTCACACCACGGTTTAGCCCAGCACATGAGAATTTGTCCATGTAGCCGCTAGTCCATACAGAATTCTATATACTTGTCTTGGGTGAAATAACTTCCTATGCCTGACAAGCCTGCATTTCAAAATAAACAGCATGTCCAAAATCATATATGTCAACCACACATTTAAATTAAATTGGCCCATAAAATACCTAGCAGCCAAATTATACATTCAACATGAGGTTTAACTGGTTCTAGTGCGGTCTGGTTCGGCAGTCGGTGGAGAAGAACAGGAGGTGTGGAGGGGTGGAGGGATGGCCTGGCCAACGGTGGAGTAGCGCTTCATAGCGAAGCATGCTAAGAAGAGCTGCTAGCAGCAGGAGGCGGGAGGTGGTCCCGGCGGTGCTGGAGGAAGAAGACGAGAAATTGAAGATGGATGCCGGTCTTTGGATATAAATCCAACGGCAAGCATGTCAGAATCATTTGTTGACTAAATTGACAACGAATTGCGTTGGCTTTGACCTATTGGTCCACATTTCAGCCTCCAAAAATGTGGCACGTATTCAACCCATTTTTTCAGAATTTAAAGTCTTTTTTTTGCGCGGTAGAATTTACAGTCAATTTGATCTTTTTTTGAACTACAGCCATTAGCTGGGCTGGGTGAACAAATAATGTAGCGTCCATGCTGCCCATTTATTTTATTTGCTAAAAAATTATAGGCCATTTGCACTTTCTTGGGTTGGGCCAGCAATATTATCAAAAAATAAAAAGTGGCTGAGCATTTTGTTATAAATATATTTGAATAATAAGTGATTTTATTACATTCGTCCTTAAATCTTACCAAGCTTTTGTACACAATCACTAGGATTTTCGTGCCAAAACAATCCAGGACTTTATTTGTTAAGAATTTTTTTTATAAGTTAATAAGATGTGGGATATTGTTTTCTTACATATGTAAGGATCTGTTAAATATATGATGACAATAAAAATAATATATAATAACATATAAAATAATTTAAATATATATAATATAGTTAGAAGGGAAACATAAGTTAGACCTGGCGTTCCTATTCTTATATAGAAAAATAGAACAAACCTCTGCATTTTCTTCAAAAAAATACATAAATTGGGCTGCCAAAAATAAAACCTCGGATGGGAGGTCCATAGGCCGGTCGATACATGAAGGCCCTAAGAAAATACAAACATGCCTATGGACCTCCCATCCGAGGTCGTGGGTTGCGCATGTTAAAAATGAAAGCCTAGACGGGGCAGCCCAAAACCACGTCCAACACTTGCCAAAACTTCGTCCCTCGTTTTCTCTGTGTTTCGCACACTCGACATTATGTGGGCATTTTGACTGTGCATCATATGAAGATGTGCTATGCATGAATGTTGATCAGGATGATGTTAAGTGGCTGGTAGTTCCATTTTTGACCATGAATAAAACTTCCAACATGATGTCACTAGTAGAAAAAGGACCTAATGTGAGACACATTAGTGCCGGTTCGATTTTGGCCCGGTACTAATGGTACCATTAGTGCCGGTTCGATTTTGGCCCGGTACTAATGGTACCATTAGTGCTGGTTCGAACGTCTATGCATTAATGCCGGTTCGTTTTGAACCTTTAGTACCATTTCGTGCCACGAACCGGTACCAAAGGGGTGGTGGCAGGCTGGCGTCAGGCCGGGGCCCCGCGATTACCTTTAGTACCGGTTCGTGGCACGAACCGGTACTAAAGGGCTAACCTTTAGTACCGGTTCGTGCCATGAACCGGTACTAAAGGGGTTTGACCTATGGTACCGGTTCGTGGCACAAACCGGTACGAAAGGGCAATTTTCAAACTCTACCACCCCCAGTATATCGCCATTTCAGTTTTGAAAAATACAAAAGAAAATGATAAAAAATTCAAAAAATAAAATTCTTCGAGATGTAGTTATATTACTACATCTACTAGTTAGGAAAATTAAAAAACTTAAATTTGGACATGTTTTGCAAAAAGTGTAGGGACAATGTAAAACAGCTATAACTTTTGCATACGATGTCGGAAAAAACGTATAATATATCAAAAAATTCAGCACGAAAATCCGCATCCGATTTTGATAGCCTATGACTTGTTTGCAATTTTTTAGAATCCTCAAATTCCAAAAGGAGAAAAAGATATGCTCAAATTTAAGTTTTTTTTAATTTTGGTTAAATCTGGTCAAACTATGGTCAAACTACTTATTCAAGAAGTATTAATGTTACTACATACTTATTCAAGAATATTAGTGTTACTAAATAATTATTTTAATTTTTTGAATTTTGGTCAAATCTGGTCAAACTATGGTGAAACTATGGTCAAACTATGGTCAAACTTATTCAATAAATATTAGTGTTAATATATAATTACTATTTTTTAGAATAATAGTTTCAAACTTAGACGGTGAAATGTGTGACCTAATGCTCAAGCTAAACTGCTGAGGGTTAATAGGATTTACAGCTTACATTTGTCAGGAAAACAACAAGTGCGGACTTGGAAAGTAGGGGGAATAGAACTCCGAAGTTAAGCATGCTCAGGCTGGGGGAGTGAGATGATGGGTGACCGGTCGGGAAGTTAGATGATTTGGAATGAGTGATCCACACTTGAGTAGTTAAGAGGGGCGATTAGAGACTAAATCATCAAATAATTCAAAAAATTGAAAATTGAAAAAAAAATCAATTTTTTTTCCAAAATTTTCGAAAAACAATTTCAAAAAAAAAATACCTTTAGTACCAGTTGGTAACACCAACCGGTACTAAAGGTCCCCAATACCACGGCATGAGGTCACGCCACGTGGTGGGCCTTTAGTGGCGGTTCGTGCCGAACCGGAAATAAGGGGGGGGGGGCTTTAGTCTCCACTCTTTAGTGCCGGTTGTAGAACCGGCAGTAAAGGCCCTTATGAACCGTTATTAAAGCTCCGTTTTCTACTAGTGTGTTAACCCTGTTTGAAAAGGCCGTGTTAATATAAATGCTCTGCCTCTAAAAGTTGCAGTTTCTTATCTGAAACTGAAAGTTGCAGTTTCTTATCTGAAACTGAACTTGCACTTTCTTATCTGAAACTGAAACTTCCAGTTTCTTCTCTGAGAATCACATTGTCTACACTTTTATACTCCTATGAAACTACATTTTTTAAGTGCTAAAAATAGATCTCTAGAATTCATAAAATACTTCATATGCTCAATACTGCAAATCTGAAATTCAAAAGACATTCATATCTGAAAGTACTCTCAAAATGCACAACACAAAACACAATTCACAACCTGCAAATACTGACAACCCTAAGCTCCTCCTGACAATTCACAGCCTGCCCGACTATTGGGCTGGGGGGGGGCAGCCCCCTCCTATTCGTTGGTGGCAGACAGCCGCCCCGTGAGACGATGTGAACAACGAGGGAGATGATGGCGGGGAGGCGTCATCGGGCCAACTGCTTTTCTCCTCTTGCAGTTGGGTTCAGTCGACGAAGACTCCACCGGCTCGCTCTGGCAGGACACCCTCACAAATGGCACCCTGTAGATGCTCGATCCTTCAATCTCTGGTGGATGCTCCATCTGGGATCGATACATCCACCATCGCTCCCTCATGATCGGATTCGGTGAATCTGTTTGCTCCACGGCCCAGAGGAGCAACTCTATGTACTCCGGCACTACTCCCTCCGGGAGTATCGCCGCCTTTTCGCTCTGTTGCAGATATTTGGCCATGGATGTCGCCGTCGCCGCTAGTTGGTCCTTGTTATCAAACCAAGACTGTATCTCCAACATCCTAGCTAGCTTCACAGGGTCGCCATGTGTGATCCTCACGTATCGGTTGTACTCATCCATTTAACTACTTCTCCACAGCACCTTCACTCGCCGACGGTGGTTTTTGAATGGAAGAGGAGAGGAGCAGCACTGGTTTTGGATTAGAACGGGAGAGGAGCGACGCTGGTTTTGGACTGGAACAGGACAGGAGGGGCGGTGGTTTTGAAATGGAAGAGGAGAGGAGCAGCGTTGGATTTAGATTGGAACAGGAGAGGAGCGGCGGTGGTTTAATAGGAGAAGAGCGGAAGAGCGGGGCTGGTCTTGGAAGTATTTTTTTGTTGTTTTGCGTATTTTGGGTCAAAGTTTGACCACGTACTGTATTTGACAAGCAAAATGTGAATGCATGTCACCAAAAATTGTATCATTTGGTTGGTATCTGAATGTACTTTAAAATTATATTATTTTTGCAATGTATAACATATATTTTATGTGCGAAAATCCTGGTCAATTATGACCCAGAATAAAAGGGAGACTAGTTAATGTGGGGTCGATTTCTTAATTGAAGGGTAAATTGATTTTGATTTTGATCCAGTCACAGCGCGCCGGCCTTCTCGTCCAATCCTAAATCGCTGCCGCATGCTCCTCTCCCTCTTCTCCATTGCAAAACCACCTCCTCCCCTCTCCATCATCTCCATTCCAAAACCACCATCTCGCCTCTCCCTCTTATGATCTTCTCCATTGCAAAACTACCTCCTCTCCTCTCCATGATCTCCATTCCAAAACCACCTCCTCTCCTCTCCATCATCTCCATTCCAAAACCACCGTCTCGGCTCTCCCTCTTCTGATCTTCTCCATTGCAAAACCACCTCCTCTCCTCTCCATTATCTCCATTCCAAAACCACCATCT
>NC_041381.1:66671359-66690335 GCF_002162155.2 Triticum dicoccoides
GCCTCTCCCTCTTCTGATCTTCTCCATTGCAAAACCACCTCCTCTCCTCTCCATCATCTCCATTCCAAAACCACTGTCTCGCCTCTCCTTCTTCTGATCTTCTCCATTGCAAAACCACCTCCTCTCCTCTCCATCATCTCCATTCCAAAACCACCGTCTTGCCTCTCCCTCTTCTGATCTTCTCCATTGCAAAACCACCTCCTCTCCTCTCCATCATCTCCATTCCAAAACCACCGTCTCGCCTCTCCCTCTTCTCTATTGCAAGACCACCGTCTCTCCTCCCATCTTCCAAAGCTAGCACCAGACCACTCAGAAGGACATCTATGCAGAGGATGGAGCAGCAAATCAGGCAGATCGCCGGCGGCGACCAGGCAAAGTTAGCCAGGTTGACGGAGATCCTTAGTTGGTTTGACAATGACTGGGAGATTTCGAGGACGGTGCGGGCCATGTGGCAATGTATGCGAAAGAGCGAGACGACAGCGATGAGGGCGGCGATGTACATGTACTCCTCAGCGGCAGTCACGCCGTAGTCCTTCGAGTTCATCGACTATCTCCTTTGGGCGATGGAGTAGACAGATTCGCCCGAGGCGACAGTCAGGCGGAGGTGGTGGGCGTACAGGTCAAAGGTCGAGCACCCAGAGGATAACGAATCGATCGAGTATGGTGTGCCATTCGTGAGGGTGCAGAGCCAGCCAGAACCATAGGAGTATTCGTTCTCCCATCGCAAGAGGAGGCCGGATGGCACGACGTCGCTTCCCCGCCGTTCTCCATGGTTCCCTCGATGCTCGCCTCATTTCAACGGCGGCGGTAGGGTTTAAGGTAAGCTTCGCACTAACCTTATCTTCCACCTGCTCATGCTTACAATCAGTGTGATAGCTCATGAAAATCATGCTTACAATTAGTCTCCGAGTACTACGCCAATCATCGTAAAATAGCTCTCGACCTTTGGGTCAAAGTTGTGACACTGTGTACAAACAAAGAAAAATTGATTGGTGCTTCTTTCAGAAAAGAGTACTCCTAGAAAACTGCCAATATAAGCTACTAGTATTTGGTTAGAGGATTTGCTGCCAAGAAAGATCCGTCCACAGAGAGCGCCACACATCCCACTGGTGGTGGTGGATGCCAATGCGTGCATGCAGCATGGTTTGTGTCGGTAATTTTTACTTAACACACCTTGCTCTCTGCATATATGCCGGTTCCATACGTACATTTGCGCAGTTCCACCAAAATGCAGCTGAATAACCCTGTTTGCATAGATAATGAAAAAGCATGATTACATTATAGTGGCACTAGTTGATCAAACACACAAAATAAATAGAAGATGGGCCCTGCGATGCCTCATACGGTACGCCTCATACTAGACATCGTCCCAAGTCTCCCAGATACACCTTCTGCCAGTGATGAACATTAGTGTACAGCGGTAGTACAAGGAGGCGCCTTGAGACATTCAAATCTCTATTTTTTTGTATATATCAACTAAAATTATGCACCCCAGTTTGCAGAAACGCTTAAACATTAACAATGGGACTAGTTGATGAAACATACATTAACAAAGAGAAGCACTTTCTTTATCTACATTGGAAATGAAATGATAGAGATGACACTCGCTCTATTTTAACTGTATTATTACTTCACTTTATCAGTGACACTTGGATCGAGCAGGTGGCAAACGAGGTGTACCGTGTGTCGCAAGGATGGAGGTCGGGGGTGCTTAGACTGGGATGCTGAAGCTGGCTCTTTCAGTCACCAACATGGATGATTCAATTCATGGGACTTTTTGGTGCAGTTCACCTAAAATGAAGCAATGTCCCGTGAGCTAGCAACTTCTTCTTCAATATTTTTAAGAAAAGGGCTCCAGCCCCGGTTCCATTTCCATCAGAAAACGAAACCCACAGAGCTTCTTCTTCATTAGTTGCAATAAAATTAAGCAACATCAAGGTTGGTTGTGGAGATCCTAGAATGCTCAACTATAATTTGGATATCATTTGTGCAGTTCAACTAAGATCGAGCGTGAAATGTATATCTCTGTTTGCACAAAAAGGTGGAAAGGAGGGTGACTAACAAGTGATGAAACATGCATCAAATGAAAAGAAGCATGTTCCTTATCTGAATGGCAATCCTACAAGGAAAGTAGCAATTTCTAAAGCAATGTCATTGCTAGATATTAGTGTGGGCATTAGGATTAACTATGACAACCGTTAAATATGACATTACTTTGGGCACGGGAGAGTGGGCGGACCAGGACAGTTGCATTTCTAACGAAAAGAACCAACTTATCTTAGTGGGAAATTTTAGCAGGACATGTAAAGAAGTGCCATTGATTCATATTACTGGAGGCATTACATTGAAAACAACATTCGTTTAACGTGCCCTTACTTTTAACAGTGCGACTGCTACATTTTACCAGTGGCATTACATAAGAGTGGCTCGACGCAACAAACATCAGAACAGGATATCTGGGTTGGTCCCATTTTTGTTCGGTATAGCCACCTTATACTGTGTGAGACTACCCGCAGTGGGAGTAACATAGGTGGTAACATCACACTTATCTAGGCAAAATAGATGACATGGCATGTAATTAATGAAGAAAGAGAGGCATGTGATAACATAGCTAGTTACTGTAACATCACACATATCAAGAAAAGATGAGTTTACAACGTAATAAATGAAGTGATGCATGCCACAAAATATATGTTACTACCCACTATGGAGGTAGTAACATAGACTAGTAACATATGCATGTTACTAGTCTAAGTTACTACCCATTGTGACTAGTCTGAGGCTAGCAAATCTAGTGTTGGACTGACTCTGTTGACTTGTCCCCCAGTCCCCACTTTCTTTCCTTTTTCAACCAATAGATCGGGTTTATATTGAGTTTGTACTGCGTTTCCCTTTATTTCCCTATTAGACCTAGAGACCAGTTGGATAGCCAGTCTCTGCTACTTTTCGCCCCCATTATTTCCTCTTTCGACCAAGTCGTAGATTCAGGTAACAAATCCTCCCCCACCCCACCCCCTTTCTTCCTTGTTTGAACCAAGTAGTACTAGATTCGAGTGCATGAACTAGTTTTACCTCTTCAACGTAAAAAAAGGTGGTTTTTGAACAGCCGATCGATCCTATCTACGAGGGGGCCTGAGAAATAGTAAAAGATACAAATGCAGCGACGTCAGGAGCTCGGGAAGTAGAGCAAGGCCGGTTTCGAAGGAAGTTATACCTGATGGCCGCCGGGATGTCGCTAGGTGGGCGGCAGGAGGCCGGATCTGCCCACACTACGGCATCGAGGAAGAAGGGGTCGGAGGCCCTCCCCCACTAGCGGTGCTTGGGAGAGAACGGCAAGGCAGGCTGATCGGGACGCTCCCAGCAATGGGTAAGAGCCGTCACCGAGGACGACCGCGTGAACGTTGCACCTTCTCACCTTCCCGGTAGAGAGGATCCGACCGGATCTGTGACCAGCAGTGAGTAGAGAGAGAGAGAGAGTGTGGCCATCGCTGTTGTGTTTAGATCTAAAGAGGCCGAGACAGTGTGAAGAGAGCAACACTAGCAAGAAAGCGCGGAGGCTCCTACCTATATAGTGGAGTAGTACTAGTTTTCTTTTGTCTACCGGAGCCGTCTTGACCTCGTCAATGACTGTCGAGAAGTCTTCATGCACGTGGCCCGGAGGCGCAGTTGTCATCATTTTGATCTGAAGCGCCGGATCATAACATATAATACGAAAAAATGCCACATGACAAGAAATCATAACCTCACTGCCCAAAGGAGACAACATGAATCCCGACGGACAAACTAGACGAGGAACAAAGCTCAAATTAAAGATAAACTTGTAGAAAAGGGGTCCATTGATAGATGTCCTAATTAACATAGCCGGCTTGACCTAGATGGCAGCCGAGTAGTCACTATTCGTGCATGTGCCCCCAATGACTAGCCCAACTCAGTTGTCGCTGTTTAACCCTCACAGTGATCCGAGCACATGACACCTAATTTTGCGAGATGACAAGAAACCTTTTTTGAGATTTCTCACCACAACTACAGCCATGTACAACACAGCCTGCAATATATGTAGACGATAGCCAATCCAGGCGTGTCTGCTAGAGTCTGGTCACATGCATGGACGAACTGATCTTTCGTGTCTTGCAGGGATCGTCCAGGCACCAACATAGTACAACACTTCTTTAGTACTATCGCTCGTCTCCCTCTTCTATTAAGTCAACCGACTTGCAGGGCCGGGGAGTGTGCCTATGGTCGGTTCTCAATTGCCGTCCCACATGTGTGTGAAAACGCAATATGACGCGTGTTCCATTCGGAGAGCAGCGTGCCAGACCGACTGACCGCCTGGGGTGCGACGCGAATGCGACGGGCATGCTGTATACTTCATACATGTGTACCACCGTTTTCTAGATGCTTTGCTCCATGGCGCGGGCGCAATCCATGGATACTAGTATACTGTAAACTATTTAAAAGTTGAGGGCGGGGCTTTTCCTACGCGGTAGGCGGCGGTGCAGTTCCGCCTAGTCGGTTCGACAGAGACGCGAGAAGATGAGGGAGTAGGCTGTTGCAAACGTAGGGTTGTGTGATTTGACACCGAGTTACTGCTGGACAGGTGGGGCCCCGTGATTTGACTTACCATTATCATTTTAACTGCGGCGCTACGACCGGCATGAGTCTCCCGATTCCTGACCACCTCCATACAGGTGCCTCTCCCAATGCTCCACCATGTAGTAGAGGTTGGCTCTTGCATGAGAGCCCACTTCTCCACTTTTTCCTTGCCTCTCTTTCCTCCACACATGCAAAAATGCCATGTAAAGCGCACTATTGTACATACTTTTACTTGCTCCTACAGGTGATAAGCTTGCCACATAGGCATAAAGTCTGATGTGGCAAGTTAATCAAGAAGAGAGAGACTAGTTTGGTGACCCAAGGAAGAAACGGTGCTAAGCGCGTGTACCTAGGTGAAAAGACAATTTTGAGTCTATAGCTAATTAAATAAAGCAAACTTAGCAACACCATTTCATTGGAAGAGGTCAGTCCTTGGCAAATGCAAGAAATACTAGTACTCCCTGTGTCCTAGTGTCAAAAATGTTCTTATATTATGGGACGGAGGGAGTACAAAGAAAGAGATAGAGAGGAGTAAAAAAATACACTTATAGCCAACCTTATAACTAACCTTGTTGTAGTATGAGTGACTAAGTGATGACTATGTATGACATGCCAACATCAGATAGCCTAACGCACCGTGTTAAATCTCCAAGGGCGTGACCACACGAGCGACACGACGGTCGTGGTAGGCGCGACCATGATACGGGCTGCTGGCAGCCCTTGGATCGGAGATCAAACCGTCGCATGCTAAGTTGTTGAAAAATTGTAGAATAACCCTCCAGGATAGGATATTCACCCATAGGTCTAGAATCACACCATGCAACCGTTCGATCTCAGATCCAAGGGCTCTTGGAAGCCCGTATCATGGGGGAATGGAAAGCCACTACCCTGCCGTTCGCACACTGGCAGTTCTCTCCTACTCGTCCCCGCACGTCCTTCAATACTACGACGGTTCGCTCCTAGTCGTCCCGTCCATTCACATTACGGCAGTTCCACTAATCCTAACGCTCCTCCCAAATCCATGGCGTCCCAAATCTCCACGATCGGCGGTGAGTACAAGGTTAGAACCATCACCGGCGATGAGTTCAACGTCATCTACACCCGTTCTTCCGCGACGATGAAAGGATGCCTTTCTCGCTTCAGACGCATGTTCGAAGACTCGGATGATGAGTGGGTCGCTGGGCTAGATGTTGAGTACACCACAGTCCTGGGACGAGAGAAGGATCTAAAGGACGAAGAGAGGAAGAAGCCCGCCGTGGTCCAGGTTCGCGTGCATGACATATGCTTGGTCTACCACATATGCCATGCCGACGTTGAGTGCCAGGATTTCAAGAACTTCCTCGAGAGAAACCTAGTCAAATTCGTTACTGTAGACTTTGGTAATGACAAAGAAGTCCTACGCTGGATAGGCCTCGTTGTAGGCAACACCTTCGACCTCCAGAAGAATCGGCGGGTGTCTTCTCGTTAGCCTTCAATGTTGACCCTGGCAGGAGCCATGTTTCATCCTTCATACGGTAAACTGGAGAAACCTCCATACACGTTTCATCGTCATGCATGGCAGCGGAATGTACTAGATATAGACCACATCCACTACGCTGCAATGTATGGCTACCTTTGCTTCAATATCTACAAGGGATAGATGAAGAGCAACAGCCAAGTGTGCGGCTCAAGCAAATAAGTATCGACCAAGAGGAAGAGGGACAAGGACGAAGTCGAAGACGTGGACGAGGACTCCGAGTAAGGTGGCAGTGTCGTTGCTCATGGTGGTTCTAATGCAATGTCTACTAGAATAGTTGCAAAGTTTAATTTCAGGTGTGCTTAATTTAATTTGAGGGGTGTGTTGTGCTGAGCCCCCAACAGAACTATGTTATGTTTCTTCTTCTTACTTTAACTCTTCAGTACGTACATACTAGTATTTCTTACATTTCATCTTTTAGTTGGTATAGTACTACCACTCATTTCTTCACATTATATATGTACAATATATATGGCCAACATCATATAGCCAGCAGTTTAGATGTCAAAGAATTTCAGGGTGCTTAGTTTTGTCAAAGAATTCTAGGGTGTTTAGTTTTATTTGAGGGGTGGGTTGTGCTGGACACCATTATTGTGACTAGCCTTTTGAATAGTACTATATGCATAATTTGGCGACGAGCGCTCTCTATATGTACCACCTTTTTTTAATTTCAAGTTTTGCTCCATGGCGCAATCCATCGATACTACTGCTGTACAAAAGTATAAATTTTTTAAAAGGCTAGAGGGCGGGGCAGTCTAGCTTGGTCGGTTTCACGAGAGGCGAGGGCCTTTGTGATTTGACGGCTCATTACCGCTGGAAGGCGGGGCCATGTGATTTGACTGCTCGTATAAATGCGCCGACGACCTGATCAAGGAGGAACAAAGAACCGTGCGTTATACTCAAGTTTTCCACTGGGGTAGTACTGTGACGAAGGAGCACGAAACACGGCAGCCCAGTGCCATATGGCGATAAAAAATGATCTAGTTTGCTAGTCATCTCTTGTTAGCATTATTCTATTCATTCCCTAAAAAACCATTGTTCTATTCATGCCTCGCGGAGAACGTGACACGTGCGGCAAAACACCCAAAGCAAAAGATGAAACACAGGAGCAAAAGAAGAATGAAGATTATCACCCAAAATGATCTAATTCGCTACGGAGTCGTAACTGCTTCTTCATCGCCTCCACGACCTCCATTTCCTTGCGCGTCTCCTCTACCATCTTCTTCATTCTGTCCATGACGCGGGATTTCTCGATGCGAGCCTTCATCATCTGCTCCACGGCCGCATTACATACCTTGACAACAGTCAGGTGCCTGATGCGGAGCTTCGCCAACTCCTCCTTCTGTTCCATGACTAGGGCCTGCAGCATCTTCATCGAGGAACTACTATTCTCATGCAGCTTCTTCCAGCCGGCGTTCTTCTCCACCAACATGTCGATCTCGTGGCAGAGCTTCGCCTTGTCCTCCCGAAGTCGCAGGATTTTGCCGGTCGCCTTCTTCTCCGAGGCAATGCTCTTCTTCAGCAGCATTACCAAGCCGGCGGTCAACTCCCCCTGCTGATTGAGCTCAGCGGGCATGTCGTCGAGGCTCTCCTTAAGCAACTCCATCAAGCCTTGGATGCACTCCTTCTGCTTATTGAGGTGCTTCTTGAGCTGATCGGGCATGCCCTCGAGGGATAACGACTCCAGCTCCGCCGGCTCGGCATGTTCGCCTCCGCGGCTAGGGCGCTCCTAGGAGCCATCGCCTACCCGTGAGAGATCTTTCGAGGTCTCTGTGTGGCGGTGAGCCCTCTTTTTTTTCCGCAGCCTTGATTGCCACTCCCTTGTTACGAGTAGTTCTCGACCTAGAGCTCTGCTCACCGGCCATGGCAACGATAGACGAAGAAGAAGCACTTATGAGGAGGAAAGGTAGAGTAATTTTCGGTTAGGTAGTTCCCCCTTTTATAACCTAAGTACTAGCACTTGTACTAATACCTGCATAGCGGGAACACGTTCAGGTTTGGTATGTACTAGTAGGTGTGAGCAGGCTTTCGAATGTGATGGGAACAAGGTAAAGATTAATTGATGGTTTTGGTTTCAAGGCCCAAAACGGCTCCCGATGAGTTTAGCGGAACATAAATTTCAAGTACTACACTGCTCAAATGCGTAACTATAAAAAATTGGCAGAAAATACCAAGGAGACCAATGGAAGTACTACTAGCAACCCACGATTTAATTACTCGCATGCGCGCAGTGGAGTAATAATGTCTTTCTTCCGCCCTCACATCCACTCAATTTGCATGCGCTGTATTAATTGACCATCAATGAAGTGAACGACTTTACTCATGTCAAATTATCACATGGGGTGGATCTTGGTACAAAATTGCGTCCGCCCGTGTACCCACGTGTGCGTGCGAGGGAATTAGTGCGTGTGTGGCATGGGTGCACATCTTTGCTTCGTGCATGTACCGCCAGTATGGCTCAGGGAGGACGAGTACATTCTTATGGAACCAGCAGCACATCACTGTGATCAATCCACACAAGGAGGTCGCGACAACGCCTCCACATGTTCCACGTGGCTTCATGAACTGTAAGAGAGACACTGTGTATCTGCCATTGGTATTCTAATTTACGTGTTTTGCACATACTCGAAGTACTAGTAAGGTACACGTGCATTGCACGCATTAGATTTTGCAACCAAATTATGAATAAATACCACACTATAGCATGTAAGCTCTGAGTCATATATGCCTGATGTAGCCATTCGTTTAATTCTTATAGTTCATCTCATTCAAAATCAATTAGTTTTTATAAAAAATCTAAGAACATGGGAATAGGAAAAACATGGGATTATAGTGGAATGTCGTCTTGAATCCTACAGGATTGTACGAGTGTTTGATTGTGCATAGAAAAAATGCAGAATTCTTTCAAAGAGGTTTGAGTGGATGGGATGTTTCCTATGAAATCTAGTGCAAATGAATCATATGGAAAAATTCCTATGCTTTACAATCGTACGAATCAAACAACCAAGATAGGAAAAATTCCTAATGATTAGAATCCTCCAAAATTCCTTTCAGAATCCTTTGAATCAAAGAAGGCCTTAATCTATTTTATGATTCACGGAATTGTGCGTTGTAAAGCATAAAGTAAAAACAAATAATGGCAGTTCAACTAGAAAAAAAGTTTGGGCAGTTATGATACGGAAGATTCTAGAACAAAAGAGAACCACTGTTGTTTTGAGGTTTGTGCATTATGCTTAAGTTCAACTATGGAGTCTGCTAGATTGTACATGTGGCAAAATCCGGTGGGGGGCTAGAAGATGGTGCGAGGGGCCGAGTGGAGGGAGACTATGAAGGAATGCACAAGTGCGAGATCTATATTTAGAGAGAGGGGCGAACACGTGCGCTGTTGCACGCAATGGCGGAGCCATGAAAAATAAATGAGCTAGGGGGCCAAGCATTGCTAATCCTTTACGAGGAGGGTCAATTCATGAACTTAAACCATTTTAGCAGAAATTGTCTAATGATCACATTCATATTAGCATCGATATATAGTGATGTTAGGGGGGGAGGGTGCAGGGCCCTTACTGCCCCCTGTCTTCGCCATTGTGCACTCGTCTGAGAGATGAAGCGGAAGGCATGGATGATGAGAGGTGGACGTTGGATATATAATTAATGTGGTTGTATTAGCTATATATGTTAATGGTATATAGATAGGTATAGATTGATCGATGTGGACGTGGGAAAGAGGGTGAGATCTCACTGGATATATCGATTGATCAGTTTGTGTGGAAAACTATGAAGGACCTAGCTATATACACACATACATAGAGGAACATCGATCGTTGCGCATGCACGCGTGAGAGATAAAGAATGCCCGATATGATGGAGAGGGGGATGTGTGTGGGTGTGTGCCTTCATGGGAGACCGACCTGAAGAAAAAGATTGCATGCGTGCGATGGATAATGCCGACTAGTAGTGTGTGTGTGCATGCATGCACGAGAGAAAGTTAGTTGTAAAATTATAAAGAGAAGACTATTGTGTGGGTGTAAAAGAATAGGTGAGGTCATAATCAATGTAAAGTTGAATTCAAATATTTTGAATAAGAGATCCTGATGTTTGAAACCCATGCATGCATGAATATAACGGAGATACGCGTGGTGTGGTTTGGAAACGAGCATGTTGTAATGTATACACATTGAACAAGGTCAGACTGATTTGAATTTGAGATACCGATGGCAGACATCATTTGGCCACTTCGCATGCGTGCATGGACACACTATTATAATTGGAGATGATGGGCGGCTTTCGCGTCACATATCTATATCTATACCCCTATATATATAATATTTTATATTTTTTTATATTGTGTGCGGGTAACTTTAACTTTGAAAGATGGTCGTTGGATGAGGCGAATCCGACGGTCCAAAGATGGCAAATTTGAGCACTACTGGCCGTTGGATATCATCTAGATTCCACCAGATTTCACCACATGTATAATCTAAAAGACTCCATGGTTGAACTTAAGCATAATGCACAAACATCAAAACACAAGCACTTCTTATTTGTTCTAGAATCTTCCGTGTCAGAATTGCCCAAATGTTTTTCTACATGATTTGCCATTATTTGTTTTTACTTTATGTCTGATAACGTACAATTCCATGAATCTTAAAATAGATTAGCCTACTTATAAAAACTAGATTATTTTGAATGAAATGAACTATAAGAATTAAACGAACATCTACATCATGCATATATGACTCAAAGCTTGCATGCTATAATGTGGTATTTGTTCATAATTTGGTTGCCAAATCTCATGCGTGCAATGCACGTGTACCTTACTCTAGTCTAAATGGTGGTTGTGTGTGTGTTGTGCGTGTTGAGGTGCAAATTGTCTTTTTTTGGGGTACACGTCAAGCTTGTTCTTCCGAAATTTCAAGCCATGCCTTGTTATGCCGAAAATTCAAGCTACCATCTCTGTCTATCGTGCTGCGAAACTCCCGCCTCTTCAACCCGCACCTTGTTAGCCTGGAATATTTAAGATATATCTTTGTCTCGTTGTGCTCCGACAACTCCCTCCATCTCAACCCGTGCCTTGCTATTTCGAAATTACAACGCGCGCGAAAACTCCCACTTCCTATGAAATCCCGACACACGAAATGCCCGTGGTACCCCTGAACTGAAAGAACCGCCTCAAATCGATGGGGGTACATTCGTAACTTACCCCACATTTCGGACAAGCGCGTCTCTAAGCCATGCTTCCCCACTGCCATCCCATCCACCCACCCATTCGTACACCGAGGCTGCAAAAACCCGCGGCGAAACCCCACACCCTGCTCCATCCACCACCCAGCCAGAGCCTCTTCCCCGACGATGTAGTCCACATCAACACCTCGACGTCCCTCATCCACTATATCGGATGAGGATCCGTCGTTGATCTCGTGGTCCCGCCGGTTCAGCCACCCTGTCCTCCATCTCCAAGGAGCTGCCCTCACGTTCCCCTCGTCTTTGGCGCCACCTCCATTCCCACACCACCGTCTTCACCTGCACCACCGGAAGAGCATCATCATCACCGTTTCCTCGCATCAAGCTATGGCCTAATCGGCGCCACCAAAGAGGTTGTACACTAATCGCCGCATTTTCTTCTTGATTCGATCTCACGGTGCTGCCGGCGCTCGATCCCGAGCCAACATGGCGCGGCTCCATCCACGGCGGCGTCGCCGGCCACTTCCTCCACGGTGTCGCTCCCTCAGCAGCGATGTCCACATCAGTAGGAGCTGCTGCTACTTTAGCTCTCGCTCGCACTGCTGCTCTGCTCTTGCTCTCGGTCCCCTGCCTGGTCTGCTCTTGCTATTGCTCTTGCTCGCGCTGCTGCTCTCGCTCTTGCTCTTGCTTGCGATGCTGCTCCGATTTAGCTACACTTCAGTCGACTGAATTGACTTTTGGGTCAGTTGATTTTCAGGGGGGGCTCGCCGGGGTGAAGGAAGAACTAGCCGCAGTGGGGAGGGGGATCACCGGAGAGGTACCCCACTATCTATCTTAGGTTTCAGGATGGGGGCGGTGGTCGCCAGCGGTGGCGGGGCGTTGGCGGGGCGGTGGCGTGGGGATCGCTGGAGAAAAAGCTCGAAACGGGGGGCCTAGAGGGATGGCCGGGGCGGCGGACCGGCGGTGGGGAATGTTTTCGGGGCGAGCGGGGCGATGGGGGGCTGCTGTTTGGCCGGTGGTGGCTGACGGCTCAGGGGGTGGAGATTGAAGATGAACTGCATGCCCTTAATTTCGTATCCAACAGCTGCAAAATCGACTGACCAGAGATGAAAAATTCAGTCGATCGACGTGTAGCCTCACCTTGATAGTGCGTTCAGTTTCGACAGCAAAATTCAGGTTCGACAGCAAAATTCAGTTTCGATAGTTAAGTTCAGTTTCAACAGTTAAGTTCAGTTTCGACAGTTAAGTTCAAAGATGAGCGGCTGATGTATTTTACATCTAGCACTTTGTGGTTATGTATATTATGTCATGTATTGGAGATGCTATTAGAATTCCACTCAGGTTAACGTTGTTCATTGTCTCTCTTGTCCTGCTTCACCCTCAATGTCGTACAACTCACCGGAGCTACTCCAACAACGAAACCCTCCATCACAGCGGAGCAGTACCTCGGGCTCCAACTCCAGATGCCTAAGATCTTCTTCCCCTCCTCCGACAGCCAAGTCAGCCGGAGCATCCTCACCGGCTGACCCAATCACGCTGAGATCTACATGGCTTCGCCAAAGAGGTTGTACACTTGTTGCATCTCTTTTTTACTCTACATGTTATATATATTGTCCACTGAGCACTCGTAGTAACGGGAAATACGATTATTTTATCCTACTATATGACAAGTAGTGAGGTACCAGGCAACTTAGCTATCCGTGATGGACTCTCTTGAACGCCATCATTATTTATCTCTGCACGTTTGAGTTGTGCATTTGTCGATGGGCCTGGGAGTTGAGCTAGTATGGAAATGTCCTGGGTCCAAAGTAATAGAAGTAGCACAAAAACATTTTTTTAGTGTAGGATTTTCCTTGCTCAAGCCTGCCTACTAGAATCGCCAGTGCTTGAAAGGAAAAGTGAATGAAAAACATAGGAATTGGAAAGTTTCCTATGGTACTACTTTTCATGAATTTGGTGCAAAGGAATGGAGCAAAGAAAAACTGTAGGATTTGTTCCATTAGTGTCTCCTTGGAAGAAAAACCGTTGGAATTCTAATTTCCACTTCTCCTCCTTTTCATATTCCTATTCATCAAGCACAAGACTAAGATATAGTAGCATAATAGCATTATAAACATACATTTCCTTGTGGTTTGACCTAATCTCACCATGCTTTTTTGCATCCTGTGATCTTCCAATTGTTGTGAATCAAACACCCAGATTGGCAGAAATCCTATTTTTTAAAATTATCTGTTTTGCACGTGCATTCCTATCCTATTCCTGTCTATTTCCTATCACTGCATTGTTAGAATCCTCAAATTCAAACAAGCCCTTACTCAATTACTTCTTTTATAGATATGTGTCAAAGAAAACCTTGTGTGGTTTGTCCTGCTCCTGCGGCGCTGTGTTCCACCCCAGCTCAGCTGCTCCAATGACAGAAGGGTTCACCACAGCAGGGATCCGCTCTCCAGACTGTCTTTCACTGCCTCACATCTTCTTCCCCGCCGCCGGCAGCCACGACAACTGCATTACCATCATCAACTTAGCAGATGACCTTGAGGACTACACAAGTCCGCAAGAGAGGTCGCACTCTTCCATGTCTGCTTACGTTATGCGTTGCTTAATATGATGAGATGCTACATTATTGTCGTGTTCACCTATTAGACTCCGAGTCAGGTCCAAACTAATGCTGAAACTTGTGTTTTTAAATGGTTGTGGGGTACATATTGGGGCAACAATCAGTACTATCTATCTACTATCTGGTTAATCTCCGGTGTCTACTATGAGTGTCATGTTGGGTGCAAACAAACATTAAAGGAGACATTATCTGTATTTTTTAACTAAAGCTATTATCTGCTTGATATCATTGGTTTTGGGTCTATCCACAATTTCACTACTAGGAAAAGGGCTATAGATGGGATGGGCACTAATGGCGCACCTGTCAGGTGGTGCACCACTACTATATACTAATGGCGCACCATTTTGTGATGCACCATTAGTGTGGAAGACACTAATGGCGCACCAGACAAACGGTGCGCCACTAGTAATAATTTTTTTTTCATTTTTCCATACATACTAATGGCGCATCCGAGCGAACTGCGCCATTACTAGTTCTAACTAGTAATTGCGCACCAGGCAGAGAGTGCGCCAGTACTGTATTATTTTTTTATTCCTTTTTTTTGCAAAACTACTAATGGCGCACCGTGTCATAGTGCGCTATTACTAGTTTAAACCAGTAATGGCGCACTGTTACTCGGTGCGCCATTAGTATATATATTTATTTTTTTTACTTTTTTGCAAAACTACTAATGGCGCACCACCTGCAGGTGCGCCATTAGTAACCAGGGTTACTAATGGCGCATTTGCAGGTGCTGCACCATTAGTAACCTGGGACCCCAACAAGATATTTTGGACAGCCACACCTACCCACTCACTTTCCCCACTTCATTCCCTCCACCTCCTTCTCCAAGCTTTCGGCTGCCTCCTCCTCCTCACCTCATTTGCACCATAGATTCATCAAAATTAAGTGGTGAAATTACCTTTTTTTGATAGGTAAGTAAGGGGAAAGCTATCTTCATGTTGTAGATCAATTTTTTTCTCCATAGCTCGCTCCAACAATGTGCACATGCACTTTTTGTGGCCTAGCTAGATCTATGTATGTTTGTGGTGTTGCATATGTTTGTGGTGTTGCATATATGTTTGTGTTTGCAGGTACCGATATTTCAAATGCGATAGTTGCCAATATTTTGCCGGAATGTTGATTCATTTCCGTTTCGGCAAGAATTTTGGCACTATGCATTCTTTTTGGTCCTATTTTTAGGGAAGGTCATGCCAAATTTTTTCTTGGTTCTAAAATATCATTTTGCTCTACCCCGCAGGCGAGCATGGTCCGCACGATGACCGAAGGCATCGTGAATAGGTTTTTGAGCTCCGCGAAGGCCGAGATGCTTCAAAAGAACGAGACGGAGATAAGATGTCCGTGTCGAAGATGCAAGCTGAAGAGCCTTATTGCGGACCCGGATTCCGGGTAGGTGCGGGACCACCTGCTCTTGCATGGTTTCATAGATGGCTATCGGTGGCAAGGTCATGAAGATGACTATGAAGTCGTCCATGGGGGCCGGGCAAGAAATGAGGAAGGGCAACAAGACAACCACCGCTGCGAGGGTGGGCTAGAAGACGAAGAATCTCCAGGACATGATCACGACGGTGATGTTGTACACAGTCATCATGTAGAATATGTTGTACATGATGATGAGGAAGATCAAGACGAAGGGCATGATCATGAAGATGAAGATGCCAGAGCAGACGACGATGGAGGCTGGGTGCAGGACCCTCATATTCAAGAGCTGCTTCTCAAGCAGACGGATAACGCAAGAGCTGCCGCCCGAGAGAAAGCCAAGCTGGATCAACTGGAGATAGACGTGGTTACTCCATTTTATGAAGGATTCAAGCCCGAGGATACCCGCCTGAAAGTAACCTCATGGCTCTGGAGATGAAGGTAAAACACAAAATGACCGACGCATGCTTCGACGAGAACATGTCATTCTGGCATGAACGTCTTCCCAAGGGGAACAAGTGCCCGGCCAGTTTCGAGGAGGCGAAGAAAATCGTGTGTCCTCTGGATTTACCGCACGTGAAATACCATGTGTGCATGAACAATTGCATCATTTATTGGGACGAGCACGCGGAGTCTACCATATGTCCGGTGTGCGGCGTCACTCGATAAAAGAAGAGGAAGAAAGCTCCTTGAAAATCGGTGTGGTACTTTCCGATCACTCCTCGTCTGCAGCGGTATTTCGCGGACCCTAAGGTAGCAAAGCTCCTGCATTGGCACGCGGATAGGGAGGAGAAGAAGCGGGAAGATGACGGAAATGATCCGCAGATAAATAAAAAAGACAAGATGCTGAGTCACCCTAAGGATGCGAGCCAATGGCAAGCGTTGAACTTCGAATACCCAGAATTTGGGAAGGATCGAAGGAACATCGTGCTGGGCGCGAGCACCGATGGAGTCAATCCGTTTGGCAGCCAGAGAAGCACACATAACACCTGTCCTGTGTTTGTGTGGATGTATAACCTTCCCCCCTGGTTGTGCATGAAGAGGAAGTACATTCACATGAGTATGCTAATTGAAGGGCCGAAACAACCAGGGAATGACATCAATCTGTATCTGGGGCTGCTGAAGGAGGAGCTAGACACGCTGTGGAAAATGCCAGCCAATACGTGGGACGCCGCAGAGAAAGAATATTTCCCTATGAGAGCCGCACTGATCACGACGGTGCACGACTATCTCGGTTACGGATATCTCGCGGGGCAGGTAGTCCACGGATTTTCTGGATGCATAAGGTGCATGGATGACACAATGTATCGCCAGCTAGATAGAGATCCCAGGTCTTCGAAAACCGTGTTCATGGGAGATCGAAGGTGGCTTCGCGATGATGACCCGTGGAGGAAACGCAAGGATCTGTTCGATGGTGAGACCGAACCCCGAGAACGCTCACGTACGAGGAGCAGCGAGGAAATAGACGAGCTGTTCAAAAATTGGAAAGATTTCCCACTGTCAGGAAAGAAGCAAAAGGTGCCAGAGCCGGGAAAGAAGAGAAAGGTGCCAGAGCCGCTGCTGAAGGTATGGAAAACGAGGTCTCTTTTCTAGGACTTGCCGTACTGGAAGATCCACCGTGTGCCTCACAGCCTTGATGCCATGCATATCACGAAGAACGTGTGTGAGAGTCTGCTTGGTACCCTGCTCAAGATGCCAGAGAGGACCAAAGATGGGCTGAAAGCAAGGGCAGACTTGAAATCAATGGGCATCAGGCGGGAGCTTCACGCTAATGATGATGATGATGATGATGATGATGATGATGAGGCGAAGCAGGACACAGAAAGTTGTCGCAAAGGCAAAAAGGCCAAGAAGACCAGAAATGACTACCCTCCCGCATGCTTCACTCTATGTTAGGAGGAGATCGAGCAGTTTTTCACCTGCCTCGTAGGAGTAAAACTTCCTTACGGTTACGCGGGGAAGATAAGCAGATACCTAGACCCAGTGAAGCAGAAGTTCAGCGGGATGAAGTCTCACGACTGTCACGTGCTGATGACGCAGATACTTCCAGCTGCAATCCGTGGGATCATGGACGTGCACGTCCGTGAAATGCTATTTGGCCTATGCAACTTTTTCGACGTCATCTCTCGGAAGTCGATTGGCGTGACGCCACTCAGAAGGCTACAGGAAGAGATCGTGGTGATACTATGCGAGCTTGAGATGTACTTCCCGCCCCCATTCTTCGACGTTATGGTGCATCTGCTGGTCCATATCGTGGAGGATATCATCCAACTTGGGCCGACGTTCCTGCACAGCATGATGCCGTTCAAAAGGATGACTGGTGTCATCAAAGGATACGTTCGCAACATGTCACGTCCAGAGGGAAGTATAGCCAGAGGCTTTCTGACCGAAGAGTGCATCTCCTACTGCACGAATTATCTAGGCATCGAGAACCCCGTTGGTCTTCCCGTCAACAGGCACCTCGGCAGGCTCGCTGGATGGGGTCACCGTGAGGGTCGTTGCGAGATGCATGTCGACTTCGAGGGTTGACTCGCCGACTTTGAATGAGCAAACCTAGTCGCGCTACAACACATAGACGTGGTCGATCCTTGGGTGGTAGAGCTCAAAACCTTTATTGAGAAGACGTACAATGACCGAGGCCAACAGAGGACGGACGGAGATATAATCAAGGAGCACAACTCATGTTTCAAGCATTGTTCAAGTAGAAGCTTCTGTCGTACCCTTTACATGAGGATTCTTCCATGGAAGAACAACTCATATTCGCCTTGTCACAGGGCGCCGAGCACAACCTGATGACCTATGAGTCGTACGATATCAACGACTACACATTCTACACCGAGAACAAGGACATGAAGAGCGATGGTTATCAGAACTCCGGGGTAACGATGGAATCCTACACCAGTAACGACAAGGACAGATACTACGGAAGGATCGAGGAGATCTGGGAGCTGAGCTACGCTGGAGAGAAGGTCCCGATGTTCCGTGTCAGATGGGCCAAGAGCGTCCTAAAAGAAGACCGGTATTTCACCACCATGGTTATACCCGAAGCCAAATCCAAGACCGCGGGCGCAAACGTCACCGCGAAAAATGAGCCATGGGTACTGGCTTCCCAAGTGGACCAATGCTTCTTCATTACTGACCCGCCAAAGCGCAGTCGTGTTGTCGTGAGGAGAGGCAAAAGGAAGATCATCGGAATGGATGGAGTAGCCAATGAGCAAGACTTCGACAAGTACGGCGACCCGAAGATCGAACATGACGACGACGATGAAGTAGCAGCACACACCACAAGAAGAAGCAGGACCACCCTACCTAAAGGACGTCCGTTCCACAGAAGAACTCCATTTGCGAAAAAGAAGGGCAAGAAGATTGTGAATAGATAGCTAGCTAAGATTGATTGTATTTAAATCGTAGTCTTCATTTCTCAGGCACTTTTTGATATCATGATATTTTTAAATTTCATGGGCACTTTTTGAATTCATGAATATTTTTTCAAATTTTGATGATATTTTTTCATATTCAATATGAAAAAATATTGAATATTCATGAAGACACTCGATCTCGATCCCCCTCCCTCTCGATAGCTATCCGACCCCCCTCGCCAGATCCCCCTTCCCGCCGAGCACCCCCCGCACCCTCCCCCGCTCCACCGC
>NC_041381.1:66690786-66717674 GCF_002162155.2 Triticum dicoccoides
GCCAACACCCCGCACCCTCCCCCACTTTTTTATGATATTTTTAAATAACAAATTTGATGATATTTTCAAATAAGAAATTTGATGACATTTTCAAATAACAAATTTGATGATATTTTCAATTACAAAAATTGATGATATTTTCAAAAAAAAATTGATGATATTTGATGATATCTTCTGTTCTAGTCCTCATGAAAATAACAAATTTGATAAAAAAACAAATTATTAGATGCAACAAGAAATAATGAATTTTTTTTACTAATGGCGCACCCTAGGTGGGTGCGCCATTGCTCTCAGAAAAAGAAGTTACTAATGGCGCACCAGAGGAGGGTGCGCCATTGCTATCAGAAAAAAACTACTAATGGCGCACCAGAGGGTGGTGCGCCATTGCTATAGTGTCTAGCTGGATACCCCTTCGCCCGATCCCTCCTTCCCTCTCGCTCGCCAGATCCCTCTCCCTCGATCCACCGCACCGCTCCTTCCCTCGTCCCTCCCTCCACCGCGCCGCCGCCGCTGCTGCCCCGACCCACTACGTCGCAGCCGCCCACGCGCCCCCGCCGCCTTCCTCTCCCCTTCCTCCCCCTCGATCCCGCGACCTCCCCGCCACCACCAAATCTCTCTCGTCGAAGATGCCCCTCGATAGTGGCTAGCCTCGTCGGACGTGCTCCTCGACGGCGGCGCGAGCCTCCCCACACGGCTGCTGCTCATCGACGACGGTTAGTCTCTGTCCCTCCCTCCCTCTCTCCCCCGCTCATCCCCATGCCCCCACGGGGCGGCGACCTAGGGTTAGGAGCAGGAGCTCGCCGCCGCCGCCCCGTCGTGCCGCTGCTGCTTCTTCTTGCGGCCGCCTTTCCCGCGCGCTCGTGCACGGACGCCGTGCCCCATGTGCTCGTGCGTTGCGGCCGCCGCCGTCACACGGCTGCTGTTTCTGCCATACCTTCAATTCCTGCCATGCTTATCTTCAATTAACCATAGGTTTCTCAGATAGAGATATAAGTAATGGCCATTATAGATAGATGCGTGCAAATCACATGTTGTTAAGACAAGTGTAGGAAAATTATTTTGCCTGGTCCTACATGTAGCTACCATTTGGTCATACAAATTGGTGCTCCTGCATATTGTTTTTGGTCCTTATAAATTGTTCAGTAGTGTTCCTGGAGGATGACTAAGGAATTAGTGCTCTATTATGATTTCTTGATAGAATTGTTGAACTACTGGCCTATGTATTTGTACTGATTATTTGGGTCCTTATCCTTGCTTCAAAGGATGCTGGTAGGTAAATCGGTGGCCTTATTAACCATGCTATGCCATTGTTAGCTTTCTTTTATGCATTATTTGTATACCATGTGATTTATATATTAGAGGTGCACAACCTTTATGTTGTGAATATCTTGTCCACTGATTGTTCAAGTAGTTACAACTTGGTCATCACTCTCTTTACCTGACCTATTGCAGATCTTGTGAGAATTGTAGTGCTCAAACTGTCTTTACCTGACCTATTGCAGATATTGTGAGAATTGTAGTGCTCAAACTATCTGATTTAAGAATCAGCTAGCAGATTTTGGTTAGCTGTAGGAGGAGTGTGCCCGCTGATTAGTGTTTATTTGCTTTTTTGGCACTTAATTTGTTATTTGTCTGAAGTAGTGTTTGTTCTGATCATGATTATTGTGCTTATGGCTTTAGAAAATGATAAACTGTTTGAATCTAATAGGCAGGTGTCCTTTTAGATTTTGTTGGTAAATCTGTTTTATTCAATGGTTCTTGACAGTAGATTATCATTCCTATTTTAGGAAGGTCTATTCCTGCGATATATCATTGTTACCTTTTATTGGCAAATCATTTGGTTAACATCCTAGAATCTTGTTGGATTTGTAACTTGGTCCACTCAACTTCTTTTGTACCATGTGTCATCATTGATGAAGTAGTAGTTTAAGGTCTGTTAGGTGTACCCAAATTACTCTAGTGATAGGAGTAGTAGTGGTGGCCATCTAGTTGGACTACTACTTCTAGGACTTGCTCCAGATTTTAGGATTTCTTTTCTTTTAGGATATATTTCTTCTAGGACTAGGTTTTTATTATTTTTCTATTGTGATTGTTTTTTGAGCTCTTTCTTTTTCATTTCCTACTATCCTTATCCTAATTATCTTAAATTGTTATGATGTGTGTAACAGGATTATATCTTGGATTTGCTAGTGGACTCCATATTGACTCCTTAGCCAGCTTGGTGACTCCATATTTTTCACTATTTCAGCAAGTCTTTTGTAAGCATTAAACTTTCAGCACTACATTTTTATCTTATGTGTACATCTGTTTGCTTCCAATTGCTATATATGTATTGTTGTTACTAAAAATGATGAAGCTCCTGTCAATTGCTATACATATATATGTGTATGATGATCCACCTTTCCTACAGTAGTATAGCACTTGCAGTAGTATGGCACTTGCAGTAGTCCTACGCAAGATACAGTTCAGATTTGAATTGTTTCAGAAATTGGTATGACCAAAGATGCTATTCTCTATAAATGGGCTGTTGTAGAACTGTTCTTCATCTTTATAGTGTTGTTGTATAGAAATATGCTGATTTTCTGCTCTGATTGTTGCTCAAAGAAATTTAGCAAAAAAATGGGGTCCTGGGAGACGCCGTTGCTTATTGAGGCCCTTGAGAGGCCCTTCGTGTCGTGATGATTTTGCAGGTACCCCGAGAGGCCCTTGAGTTTGCCGGAATGTCGATTAACTTCCGTTCCGGCAAATTCGGGTACTCCATATGTCCTATTTTTAGCAAAGGTCATGCTGAAATTTTCCGTGAATTTTAGCATGACTTTGCTAAAAATCGGACATATGGGGTACTTGCTACTAATGCATGGGCCGAGGTATATTAGTACTTAATTAAGTAGGATCAACTGCCCCTTTATTCTTGCTGCATTAGACCATAGGTGGCAATAGAGCCAAGTGATTAGGCCCAACTTAGAATTCTCCTCAGCATCGATAAACCCTAGATGATAAACCCAACATATGTGGCAATAGAGCCAAGTGATTAGTGCCAAGTGATTAGGCCCAACCTAGGGTGCATCGGCATCGATAAACCCTAAATGATGAAAACTTAACTTAGCATTTAGGGTGCCTTGGCGTCGACAAACCCTAAATGATGAAACCTTGGCTTTTAGGGTGCCTCGGTGTCGATGAGAATCTAAATGATGTAAGCTTAGGCTTTTAGGGTGCCTCGGCGTCGACAGACCCTAAATGATAAAAGCTTAGCTTTTAGGATGCCTCGGTGTCGACAAACCCTAAATGATGAGACCATGATCTTGTTCCATGACAATAACAAACTTTTTGACCAAACTGTTTTCCTATTTAGAGCGAAACATGGCCAGAAACGATGAGGCCGGCGGTTCGGGCAGCAAGCAATTCTGGGAGCTGTCCCAGGAGATGGAGGAACAACCTCACCGCTATGAGGACACCGCAGAAGACACCGATCCTGACTACACAACCCCTAGTAGCGTCGGGGATGACACCACTGATGGTGCCGCCGAGGATGCCACCACTGATGATGGCGGCGCACACACATATGGCAGCCAACCGAAGAAGCAAAGGAAGGACCGGCGCCCTAATGCGCTCCTCACCATCAAAGAGGAATTTACTCAAGTGGACTCCGACGGGCATCCAACGGAGCCCAAACATATAGTCAAGGGGTACTCGCTTCAGCTCGGGTGCATTCTCCGGAGCACCGTCTCGATCAACACCGAGAACCTTAGGCATAAGGACCGAGGGAATTTGCGCAACCTCCTCTTCACGAAGCTGCATGAACGATACAAGTTCCTCGCCGATTTTGAAAACACATGCCTCTCAGGGAATAAAGTGAACAGTGCCGCCCTCACGAGGATGAGCATGGCCCTGTCTACTTGGAGAAGCGCGGTGAAGAGAATGATTGATAAAGGTGATAGTTATGAGAAGATCAAGGTGAAATATTCTTCGATCAGTGAAGATGACTACAAGGAGTTCAAGATCAAGTGCGAGAGCAGCACAACCTCCGAATCAAGTCAGTGGTGGAAGAAATGCGGGAGTTGAACTTAGGGGAACACAAACTCAGTCCCGGCGGTTACAGAGTGGCGGAGCCTATATGGGACAAGGAGGACGCGGAGCGTGCCGAGCAAGGCTTACTGCCCCGCTTCGAGAAATACAACGGTGACAAGCAGACCAGGAACTTTGTCAGGGCCCGGTACAAGGAGGACCCGATAACAAAGGAGCTTACCACGGATCCGAATACTAGGGCGCTTGAGCTTGTTCTGGTAAGGAATACACCCCCGCGTAATTAGCTCCATATGGTTGCACTCTAATTAATCCCCAATATTTCTAAATGGTTCACTTTCCTTCCGCAGGAAACTGAAAGCAGTAGCGCGTGGTCGTCTCAGAGCTCCCCTTTTGACACCCCTTTAAATAGGGCGTTGAACATAATGAAAAACAAGGATAAGCTCAGTAAGCCGACGTCAGTTGGTCCTGTCGCCGGCAAAGGCTTGTCCACTAAATGGTCGTCATACTATACCGCTGGTAGGCAGAAGGAGAAAAAGACCAGCTCGGAAAGCCACACGCGCGAGGTTGAAGCACTAAAGGCACAAGTGGCACGGATTCCAGAGCTTGTCCAAGAGCAAGTGGAACAACAACTGGGAACGAAGCTCAACGCCATGGTGCCTACGTTGATTCATGGGCCGACGATGTGGATTGCGGGTGGCCAACAGGGGCCTCCCCCTAGCTTCATGGCCAGCAACTCGCACATCGTGCAGGCGGCGCCATTGGTGTCTCTGGCGGCGCCATTGGTGTCTCCGGTGGAGGCAGTATTCGTGTCTCCGGCGCTGGCACGGGTATTGGAGCTTAATGCACCCGGGTGTACACCGTCCGGCATATCGCCAGCAAGCGCCCCCTCCGTCAGTTGCACGCCCGCCATTGGCGGTGCCTCGACATTAGCCGAGCTCGACGGCATCATAGTAACTAAGCCTTTCGGCCGATGACTTCATCTCCTTGCCTTTGAGTGGGCATCCCTGATGCCCTACATGTTTTCGCAGGGCGCCGCTGACGTTCCTTGCACTCTTATGCACTTTGTGGGCGGCAAGTTGGTCGATGTCGCCAAGGGCAGAATTGTTCAACCGGGCAACCCCATGTTCCACGGTAATTCGATGCCACCCACAATGTATAGGGTTCAAGTGGTTCAGGTGCTGCCAGGCTGCGACGAGTTGTTACCTCCGATTCGACCCGCTGGGGCCGACGAAGAAGATGAGATGACCCTCAGCGCCTGCGTAAACTGGCCCCTGCTTTGGCCGAAGAGCTAGATTTGTTTGGGGGCGGGGGACACCACCCCACAGACAAGACTGCCAGTCGTGCCGGCGCCAAGCCATGGCAAGAACGCCGCAACGCTACCGGACCTGCCGGACATCCCTATGCCAGACATCCCTATGGCACAGGATCCGGACATCCCTATGGCACAGGATCCGGACGACGACGACAACGATGACGGTACATTTACCAAAGTCGATAAGTACTTTGCCGAACATGGGTATGCTGACGAGTTCTGCGGGCCTCTTTCTCAAGAACCCAACCAAGACGACCGCGATCTAGCTGGTACAGCGGAGAAATCCAATTGCAACGGGCGTCATCTGGCATTCAGTTCTCAGGAGACGCCTCCTGCTCCCGCCTTCACCGAGCCTCAGATAGCTGAGGTGCGAAATATTATCAGCCCCAACACACTCAAGAAGGCGGTCTGTGAGCAGAACTCGGTCCCATTACAGGAGATCAAGAAGAAGGGACGGAAACGAAAGACTAACAAGGGCGCCGGTGCGAGCCAGCCGGCACCAAGTTCGATCCGTGCTCAGGACGTGCGACCTTCACCTAAGGATATTTGGGGGAGGGTGCATGTGACGGGTAGGGCGATGCTACCGCCAAATATGCTCAATGCTGCAACCGGTGCTATGCGGAGTCTGCACGACAGTGTTCTTTCTTTGGAGAAGCGGCGTCTCAGAGAGAATGATGTGGCATACCCGGTTTTCGTGGCCAAGGTGCCAGAGGGCAAGGGCTTTGTGGATGGCAACATCGGGGGTACGATCGTCCTACAGTTTGATGACATCTTTGCTATGTTTAACCTTCATCCGCTGCACCACACCTTTGTTCGGCTGTTTTCACTAAGTATGGAGATGCAGGTCATTAGAGACAAGACCCCGGACATCGTGATAGTCGACCCCTTCTACATGCGTGCCAAGCACTTGAGCAACGCTGGGGACCGCCAAGTTGCGAGTTCACACCTCGAAGGCGTCATTCTGGCAAACCCAGATAAGGATAACTTCCTTGTGGCTTACTTTCCCGAGTAAGTCATCCCTTAACCGCCCTGTAACATATGATTTCTTAGATTTTGATCGTTCTTTTTTTTCTAACATTCCGTGTTTTGTGCAGTGACACACATTGCACACTCATCCTCTTAAGCCTGAAATATTCCATGGCCATGTATTTCGACCTGAACTGTAACTCCAAGATAGACTACACAAATGTCAAGAAAGTTCTTGATGATGTTCTCTCCGGCTACGCCAAATATGGAGGCACCTTCACCAGGGAAGTTCGTAAGTAGGGCAAGCACACCTTCTCACACAATACAAAGTTTTGCTGCGTCAAGCAGCCGCCTGGCGGTCAGAAGGATGCCTACTACGCCCTCCATCACATTCGGGCGATCGTAAGGGACCATCATCACCTTCTGCTACCGGATAATCTCAAAGATTGGGCCACGAGGTTGTCGGCAATCCAGGACACGGACCTCAGACAAGAATTCTTTCGCATCCAGTCAGAGTTTGCGGACATCATCCATCAACATGTCCTTCATACCTCAGGGCAGTTCTTCCTCGGATATCAACCGTCCAACAGTGAGATAGATGGAATGCTACAAATGCAGGGTGACAACGACCGCGATTTCATGACCATCATGACAGACGACGGCTTCATCCACGCTCCTGTCCGATAAGTCGAGTCGAAAGTAGTGATGTGTAGTTCTGAAACATTGATTGGCTCATGTTGTAATTAAACTTGAATGAATTCGTATGTCTCTTTGGTTTGGACAGTCATTCAACTTAGATGTAATCGATGCTATTTATTAGTAGGATCATGAATCGTGCTATTAATGTCTTGATTTTCTCTTCCGATCCTTTTGTTGCATACTTACATATTGCTTATGTATTGTCTGTTATTTGGCTTGTGCATAGAGATGCCGTCGTATGTCATGCACAAGGGTAAGGTTCCCGGAGTCTACGACGACTGGGAGGAGTGTCGGAGACAGGTTCACCGTTTCAGCGGTAACAGTTACAAAGGGTACACCACTAGGGCGGAGGACAAATCTAGATACGCCCGCTATCTAGCGGGAGAGAGGAGGGAGCATTGGAGGAACCGGGTGAAGACCAGTTTGATCGCGATGATGCTCATCGTGATGACCGCACCTCTCTTCTATGTGATGGTAGTTTAGATGATCGATATCGACTTGTAATGTGAAGACAAACTCGATACTCACGGTCTTGAGACTTGTAATGTTTTATCTTTGTTCGGTATTTTGAATTCGGAGACTAATATGATGAATTGTATTTAGAGACTAATCTTCTATTGTATTCCATGAATCTGCTGTTGCTGTGTGCTGTTGTCTATATTTTGTCCAATAATATATTTTGTAACCTGTGCAAAAATCAGAAAAGTAAAAAAAAACAAATATTCATACTAATGGCGCATCACCTCCAGGTGCACTATTAGTATGCCAAAGGATACTAATGGCGCATCACCACAAAGTGCGCCATTAGTATGACAAAGCACATGGTACGTATGGCCCCCCGGGAGGCATACTAATGGCGCATGGTGTTACATACTAATGGCGCACTGCTTGGTGCGCCATTAGTATACCAGATACTAATGGCGCACCAGTGGTGCGCCATTAGTAAAAAATACTAGTGGCGTGGTACTAATGGCGCACCGGTAGTGTGCCATTAATCAGCAAAACCAGTGCGCCATTAGTAGGCCTTTTCCTAGTAGTGTTTGCTACCATCACTCTGGATTTGTGCATGCACTCCTTACATAATCTCACTATGTTTTATTCCTATGCATGCCAGTTATTGTACATAATGGAACTGATCATGTAGAGCAAAAGAGACGAGCCTTGCGTGGCAATAAAATTTCATGCAGACGTCGTTCCATGGTGGGCGCAAAGGCAACCCCCCTCCACCCATTTTGGATCGTAATCAAGAGGAAGATAACTGTTCTGGGGGGGATTCAGAAGGAGAAGACCACTCCTATTTACCCCATGAGGTCTTCGCTCTAACTTGGCATGCTGATGTTGGTAATATCATGCATATGATGCCTTTCATTGCTTACTGTATACATTAAAGATGTCATCTGCTTAGTTTAGACATGCTTTGTGTCAATGCCATCTATTTAGTTTCTTTATCGTATATGTGAATCATGCAATGCCATCTTGTCTAGCCAGGCATCATATATGTGAATTTTACAATTCCACCCTGGTTAGCCAGTCATCTTATATGTGAATTATATCATGCCATCATTTTTTTATTATGTGTTAAATTTTTCAACAATTTTAGTACATTCAATTACTCTTCCTGTGCATCAGCCATTCGACACGGTCATGGAAAAATCTGGAGTGGAAACAAGGTCTTCAGAGCAGACAATGCTATCTGACGAAGTGCATGTCTTGCTGGTTACCGATAGCTCCTCAGAGGAGGATTCAGAGACGGATGACCAGTCATATTTCCCCCCGAGGTGCATGCCCTAATTTGGCAGGGTTATGTTGCTTATATCGTGCGTATGGTATCTTGCATTGCTATGTCATTTTCTTAGTTTAGACATGCTTTGTGTGAATGCCACCTGTTTAGTGTCTAATTATCATATATGTGAATTATGCAATGACATCTTGTTGCAAGACATTATATATGTGAATTATGCAATGTTATCTTGTTGCAAGGCATTATGTATGTGAATTATGCAATGCCATGCTGTTTAGGCAAGCGTCATATATGTGAATTATATCATGCCATCCTTTTTTTTATTTCTCACTGCTTTTGTCGACAATGTTTTATATTCAACTGCTCTTCCTGTACATCAGCCATTTGAATTGGTGATGGGGAAATCTGGAGTGAAAACAAGGTCTTCAGAGGAGACAATGCTACCTGCTGAAGCAGATATCTTGCTGGTTACACATAGCTCTTCAGAGGAGGATTCAAAGGTAGATGACCAGTTCTATTATCCCCCTGAGGTGTATGCTCAAACTTGGCAGGGTTATATTACTCATATAATGCATATGTTGTATTGCAATGCTTAGTTTTTAGATCATATACACAATATTGAATGCCATCTCCTTAGTTGACACATCATATATGCGATTGCCCTCTGCTCACTTCCTTAGTATATAAATCATATTTTTGAATTATGTCATGCCATGATGTTTACATAGACAGCATGTATCTGAATTATGGCATGCCAACCCATTTTCTAAAGACGTAATATAGTTATATCATCTCATCCTGTTTACATAGTCATCATATTTTAAATTATGTCATTCTATCCGTGAATTATATCATGGCATCATGTTTCCATCGACGACATGTTTGTGATTTATGGCATGCCAGCCACTTTAGTAGACACATCGTGTAGTTATATCATGTCATCCTGTTTACATAGTCATCATATTTTGAAGTATGTCATTCTATCCTGTTTAGTTAGCCATCATACATGTGAAATTGTGTCATGCTATCCTGTTTAATTAGCCATCATATATGTGAAATTATGTCCTGCTATTCTATTTGCTTAGACAACATAAATGTGAATTATTTCATGCCCTGTTTTCTTCCCTACTATCCATTGCACATGTCTATCTTACAATGTATGTACATTCAATTACTTTTCTTGTTTATCAGCCATTTCAGTTGGAGGGAGTGATGGCAGTATCCGTGGGAGTAAAAACACGGTCTTCAGAAAAGATCGTGCTACCTGTCAATGTAGATAGAACCACGATTGTACTTGCCCAAGAACGAGCCCCACCACACATAACCCACACTCATGCAGATCGTACCCCTACCCAGTTGGACAGAGAACCAGCTACACCCCTTCTAACCCTAACCCTAGCAGATAGACACCCAGTCCCGTTGACACAACACCGTCTCCACCACAGAGCACCCAAACACGAGCAGTTAGTAAGGCAACTGCAGTGCCCAAATCACGAGGACCACCACTCCGAACCTGAAGTCAACGCTTAAAGCAGAAGAAGAATTGTTCTCAGGTCAGGTTCCATAGCTATGGTTCATACTACTTTGCTCTGGCATCATTGTATTTACTGATACCAACTAATTTCAAATTTGAAGGATGCAATTGATACTCCAATGGCGCAACAGGTATGTTTTAAACATGTTTCTTCGATGTGTTTGGTTGTTTCCTATTGTAACTTGCTCTATGTTGATTTCAGTTTCAATTGAATAAATAGTTATGTTCTCATGCCATGCACATTACAAGTGTTGTTATTGCCGTGTAGTTTCCCACACTTATATTCTGTCTATGCTTCTTTGTCTTAAATAGATATGATTCGAACTATATCTATCTTGATTTGGCAACATAAACTAGAATGATATAGACCATACAGTGACCATACTACATAGATATATGTTTGTTTTATGTTGTTATCCTGTCCACCTTACTACTGAACTAGTTTACCAAAATGAGTTTCATATACTACATTGTAAACCTGAGATGTGTTTGTTTGTTTCTCTTTTAGAACCCAGATAAAATATTGGAGAAGAGTACCCTGTTATGCAATGGTAAAGGAAGTAATGAAGATAAGGTTCAAGATAGTGAGACATCCCTGTTGGTCTCCAAGAAAGCTGATAAAAACTATATTGAAGACACTGAGACAACCCCAAAGTCCTATCTTGATGTAGTGTTCGAGTTACTGGCTACCACTCCTGGCACCAGCTCTTCGAACTCTCTGCCTGAATCAGTTCGGATTCTTGAGTCTCAACTTCAAGTTGAAAGACATCGATCAGATGTTATGCGACAGGAAGCCGAAGGACTAAGGAAGTCCCTGCAGAATTCAGATGCATACTTTCTGGTACAACAGCAAGCGCTGGAGGACTTAAGCGCCAAACAAGAGAAAGTTAATAAGCTTGCTAAGCATCTTGCCAGCATTATGGGTACCCAGGATATTGTTTGTTGAGCTCTTCTGAAGTGGTTTCAGTTCTGGACTTGATTTGCTGCGGTGTTTATATGCTGATGTGTTCCCTATATTGGCACTGGTGGCGAACTTTGATGTCCAGTGGATGTAATATGTGTAATAGCCGTGATAGCCTAGTGTAAGTTGCTTGCTTATTTATTTCCTTGTTGTCTTGTTTATTTGTTTGCTTGTAGTCAGTGTAGTTCTTTTCTGCGGTTTGCTAGTGTCTGCAATAACCTATTTTTTAAAACTAGGCCACAATAACCATGGGCTAATATTTACTGTAGTGACACTGGGCCTCCTACGGACCGTAGAAACAGTGGGCCTTCTACGGGCCGTATAAGCAGTGGGCCTTCTACGGGCCGTATAAGCAGTGGGCCTTCTACGGGCCGTAGAAATAGTGGGCCTTCTACGGGCCGTAGAAACAATGGGCCTTCTATGGGCTGTATCATCAATGGGCCTTATACGGGCCGTATGATCGATTGGCCAAACATGGGCCAAACAGACCGCATTCTGGCCGTAAACGGGCTAGAGTTGGAATCGTCCGTTCATGGGCCGACCATAACGGGCCATCGTTAATAGGCCGTATTTGATGACGCTATGAAAACGGCCCAATGTATTAACGGACCACAAACGGGCCGACTGTAACCACGGGCTGAATTTGGCCCACAAGCAGAAAATGACAGTAACGGGCTGTAAGTAAACGAATGTTGGAAATGAGCCCAAGAATAAATGGGCTCTGAGAAGGCCGAAAGATAACATGGGCTGGAAACGGCCAAACGGAATAACGGGCTATTAATGGGTATAAATGATACACTGTTCTTTACGGGCCAGTTTCACCACGGGCCGTTAATGGGTGTAAAGTGATACACTATTCATTACGGCCCAGTTTCACCACGAGCCGCTAATAGGCTAAGAGTTACGTAGGGCCTCATATGGGCCGAAAGACGTCATGGGCCATACATGGGCCAGAAGTGAAAACGGGCTGGAATCATATTGGATGGCCCATATGACGCTATTGGGCCTAATTCGAATAGGGCGTAACGGGCCTTGGGGTTAGCAGGCTGTAAATGGGCTATATGCGAACAGGCCGTTAACATGCTTTCCATGGGCCGGCCTGCCACCTTTTGACCAAGTCAAACGGGCCGGCCTTTTCACAGGAATGGGCCACTGTTGGGCCGTGCCACATGTCGATGTATCATAGGCGCCTTCTGTCCAATGAGAGGATGGCATCTGTCCCAGCGATGAGCCGACACGTGTTTCCTCCAGCCAATGATGATTTTACACGTGGAAAATCCCCATTGGTCGGGGCCGTTAACGGGTTATCGGATCGAAAACCCGACCCGATAGCTTAACGACGTTCTGTTACAGTGGATGCCATGTGTCGGTCACCCTTGATGAAAGCACTTCTGTGACGCGCGATTTATCGTCATGGAAGTGGACACTTCCGTGATGATAATTTTGGTAATGTCATGGAACACTTCTACGACAACACAGGTATGACTATCTTGATTCTGTCATAAAATTGTCATGGATGTACATGCATGACAGAAAACGCGACCTACTGTGACAAACACGTATCATCACAGAAGTGTATTTTTTTGTAGTGCTAGTATATGAAAGTGACAACATAGGAGACTCTCTATATAAAAACATGGTGCTACTCTAAGCACAAGTGTGGAATTAGCATGCCCCATCTATCTTTTTCTCTCATTTTTTTTCTTGGGCTCTTTTTGGCCTCACCCCTATTTTTCTTCTTTTTTCTTTTTGTCTGAAGTCTTATCCTGACTTGCAGGGGAATCATAGTCTCCATGATCCTGTCCTCAGTGGGACATGTTTTAATAATGAATAATGATGATCATGACACTTATATTTACTTACAACTCAATATTACAACTTGATACGTATGACAATGTAGTGTACAAGATGTGCAATGATCTAGCGTAATGATACGTCCATTTTGCATCATGTTTACCTACTGTTATTTATGTTGTTTTATAGCATACTAATGCTTTTGGAGTAATTCTAATAATATGCAAGGTACACACAAAGAGGGAGAATTCTCGCAGCTGGAAATCTGGACCTGAAAAAGCTAGGTCAGGCTACCTATATTGCACAACTCCAACCGAGCTAAAACTTTACAAGGATTTTTTATGGAATAAATGAGGATTTTTGGAGCCAATAAGTACAAGAGGAGGCCCACCAGGTGGGCACAACCCACCTGGGCGCGCCAGGGAGCCCAGGCATGCCCTGGTGGGTTGTGCTCACCCAGGCCCACCTCCGGTGCCCCCTTCTGGTGCATAAGTCAATTTGACCTAGAAAAAAATAAGGAGAGGACTTTCGGGATGAAGCGCTGCCGTGTCGAGGCGGAACCTTGGCAGGAGCACTTTTGCCCTCCGGCGCAGCGATTCCACCGGGGGAACTTCCCTCCCGGAGGGGGAAATCATCGTCACCATCATCACCAACAACTGTCCCATCTTGGGAAGGGCTATGTTCGTCAACATCTTTAGCAACACCATCTCATCTCAAACTCTAGTTAATCTCTTATGTTCCATCTTTGTACCGGAACTATAGATTGGTGCTTGTGGGTGACTAGTAGTGTTGATTACATCTTGTAGTTGATTACTATATGGTTTATTTGGTGGAAGATTATATGTTCAGATCCATTATGCTATTTAATACCCCTCTGATCTTGAGCATGATTATCATTTGTGAGTAGCTACTTTTGTTCTTGAGGTCACGGCAGAAATTATGTTGCAAGTAATTGAAGGAAATATGCCCTAGAGGCAATAATAAAGTTATTATTTATTTCCTCATATCATGATAAATGTTTATTATTCATGCTAGAATTGTATTAACCGGAAACATAATACATGTGTGAATACATAGGCAAACATAGTGTCACTAGTATGCCTCTACTTGACTAGCTCATTGATCACAGATGGTTGGGTTTCCTAGCCATAGACATGAGTTGTCATTTGATTAACGGGATCACATCATTAGGAGAATGATGTGATTGACTTGACCCGTTCCGTTACCTTAGCACTTGATCGTTTAGTATGTTGCTATTGCTTTCTTCATGACTTGTACATGTTCCTATGACTATGAGATTATGCAACTCCTGTTTACCGAAGGGACACTTTGTGTGCTACCAAACATCACAACGTAGCTGGATGATTATAAAGGAGCTCTACATGTGTCTCCAAAGGTACATGTTGAGTTGATGTATTTCGAGAATAGGATTTGTCACTCCGATTGTCGGATTGGTATCTCTGGGCCCTCTCGGTAATACACATCACTTTAAGCCTTGATAGCAATGTAGCTAATGAGTTAGTTGCGGGATGATGCATTACATAACGATTAAATAGACTTACTGGTAACAAGATTGAACTAGGTATTGAGATACCGACGATCGAATCTCGGGCAAGTAACATAACGATGACAAAGGGAACAACGTATGTTGTTGTGCGGTTTCACCGATAAAGATCTTCGTAGAATATTTATGAGCCAATATGAGCATCCAGGTTCTGCTATTGGTTATTGACCGGAGACGTGTCTTAGTCATGTCTACATAGTTCTCGAACCCGTAGGGTCTGCATTCTTAACTTTCGCTGACGATTTATATTATGAGTTATGTGTTTTGATGTACTGAAGGTAGTTCGGAGTCCCGGATGAGATCTGGGACATGAAGAGGAGTCTCGAAATGGTCGAGACGTAAAGGTCGATATATTGGACGACTATACACTACTAGGAAAAGGCTAATTAGTGGTGCAGTTGTTTTGGCCATTAATGGCGCACTACAGGTGCGCCACTAGCATCACGCCACTAGTAGTTAATACTAAGGGACAATTGCATTTTTACCCCTAGTTGGTTCCTACCCGCGGGTTTTTCCCTTACTTTCCAAGCTTGCTCTGTTTTGCCCTTACTTTTTCCATCGAGGTCCCTCGAATGCCCTTTGACCGTTGGACCAAAACTATGAAAGTTCATAACTAATTCATACGAACTCAGAAAAATGCAAATAAGATATCAAAATGTTCAGATAAACATTACCTTTATGGGCATATCATTTGCATTCAGGACAAAAGCATCATTTAAACTACCCGAGTTAATTAATGTTATTAACATTATTGAAAATAATTTGGTATAAACAATATTTTTTTCATGAATAAAAATTACATGCAAATGTAGGTGATGTTTTCTGAACATCCTCATAACTTATTTGCATTTTTCTGAGTTTGTATCAACTTGTTATGAATGTTCTAACGACTTTGACCATTATTTGGAAACTTCATAAGAAGTTGATACGAACTCAAGAAAATGCAATTAAGGTATCAGGATGTTCAGAAAACATCACCTACATTTGCATATAATTTTTATTCACAACAAATATATTGTTTATACCTACCTATTTTTAATAATGTTAATATCATTAATTACCTCAGGTAATTTAAATGATGCTTTTGTCCTGAATGCAAATGATATGCCCATAAAGGTAATGTTATATGAACATTTTGATATCTTATTTGCATTTTTCTGAGTTCATATGAATTGGTTATGAATTTTCAAAGTTTTGGTCAAACGGTCAAAGGGCATTCGAGGGATCTCGATGGAAAAAGTAAGGGCAAAACTGAGCAAGCTCGGAAAGTAAGGGCAATACCAGTGGGTAGGAAGCAACTAGGGGTAAAAATGCAATTGTCCCACTAATACTAACGGCGCACCCCTGGTGCGCCATTAGTATACCAGACAATAGTGGCGCACCAGGGAGTGCGCCATTAGTATGTCAAAGGGTGTGCCATTAGTATGCCTCCCAGGGGGCCATATTTACCTTGTGCTGTGGGTTACTAATGACGCACTCCTAGATAATGCGCCACTAGTGTGCTTACTGCAGTGCGCCACTAAAGTGCAGTGCGGTGCGCCACTAGTATGAAATTTAAGATTTTTTTTCTTTTCTGATATTTGCACAGGTTACAAAATATGTTACTGCACAGAATATAGACAGCACAACATATAAACAACAGATTTATCGAATACAATAGAAGATTAGTCTCTGAATACTATTCATCATATTAGTCTCCGAATTCAAAATACAAAACAAAGTTAGAACATTACAAGTCTCGAGACCGCGAGTAGTGAGGTTGTCTTCACATTACAAGTCGATATCGATCATCTAAACTACCATCACATAGAAGAGAGTTGCGGTCATCACGATGAGCATCATTACGATGAAACTGGTCTTCATCCGGTTCCTCCAACACTCCCTCCTCTCTCCCACTAGATAGCGCGCGTATCTAGCTTCCGCCTCCGCCCTAGTGGTGTACCCTTTGTAACTATTACCGCCGAAACGGTGAACCTGTCTCCGACACTCCTCCCAGTCGTCCTAGACTCTGGGAACCTTACCCTTGTACACGACATACGATGGCATCTCTATGCACTATCCAAACAAAACGTTAGTAGCAATTCACAAATAATAATTAAGCAATATATAAGTATGCAACACAAGGATCGGAAGAGAAAAGCAACACATTAATAGCACGATTCGTGGTCCTACTAATAAATAGCATCGATTACATATAAGTTGAACGACTGTCCAAACCAAAGAGACATACAAGTTCATTAAAGTTTAATTACAACATGAGCTAATCGATATTTCATAACTACACAACATCACTACTTTCGACTCGACTCAGGGACCGGAACGTGGATGAAGCCGGCGCCTTTCGTGATGGTCATGAAATCGCGGTCGTTGTCAGCCTGCATTTGTAGCGTTGTTTCTATCTCACTGTTGGACGGTTGATATCTGAGGTAGAACTGCCCCGAGGTACGAAGGACATCATGATGGATGATTTCCGGAAACTCCGACTGGATGCGAAAGAATTCTTGTCTGATGTCTGCGTCCTGGATTGCCGACAAGCGTGCGGCCCAATCTTTGAGATTATTTGGTAGCAGAAGGTGATTATGGTCCCGTATGATCGCTCGCATGTGATGGAGGGCGTAGTAGGCTTCCTTCTGACCGTCAGGCGTCTGCTTGACGCAGGGGAACATTGTATTGTGGGTGAACACGTGCTGGCCGTACCTACGAATTATCCTGCTGAAGGTGCCTCCAGATCTGGCGTAGCCGGGAAGAGCTTCATCAAGAACTTTCTTGATATTTGTGTAGTCTTTCTTCGACTGACTGTCCGAGTCGAAATACGTGGCCATGGAATATTTCAGGCTTAAGAGGATGAGTGTGCAATGTGTGTCACTGCACAAAACATGGAATGTTAGAAAAAAAAGAACGATCGAAATCTAAGAAAGCATATGTTACGGCGTGGTGAGGGGATGACTTACTCGGGAAAGTAAGGCACGAGGAAGTTATCCTTATCTGGGTTTGCTAGAATGACGCCTTCGAGGTATGAACTCGCGACTTGCCGGTCCCCAGCGCTGCCCAAGATCTTGGCATGCATGTAGAAGGGGTCGACCATCACGATGTCCGGGGTCTTGTCTCTAATGATCCGCATCTCCATACTCAGCGAAAATAGCCGAATGAAGGTGTAGGGCAACGGATGAAGGTTAAACATAGCGAAGATGTCAGCAAACCGCATGACAATCATACCCCCGATGGCGCTATCGACAAAGCCCATGCCCTCTGGCACCTTGGCCACGAAAACCGGGTATGCCACATCATTCTCGGAGAGACGCTGCTTCTCCAAAGAAAGAACACTGTCATGTAGACTCCGCATAGCACCAGTTGCAGCATTGAGCAGATTAGTCGGTAGCATCGGCCTACCCGCCACATGCACCCTCCTCGAGATATCCTTAGGTGAAGGTAGCCTGTCCTGAGCACGGATCATACTCGGTGTCGGCAGGCTCGCATCCTTCTTAGTCTTTCTTTTCCGTCCCTTCTTCTTCTGATGCTATAATGGGATCGAGTTCTGCTGAGAGACCACCTTCTTGAGTGTGTTGGGGCTGATAATATTTCGCACCTCGGCTATCTGAGGCTCGGTGAAGGCGACAACTGGAGGCGTCTCCTGAGAACTGAATCCCAGACGCCTCCTGTTGCAATTGGGTTTCTCCGCGGTACCAGCTAGATCATGGTCAACTTTTGTAGGGTTGGGTTCTTGAGAAGGAGGCCCCAAGAATTCGTCACCGTACCCATGTTCGGCAAAGTACTTATCGACGTTGGTAAATGTACCATCGTCGTCGTCGTCCGTATCCTGTGCCATATGCAAGTCCGGATCCTGTGCCATATGCAAGTCCGGATCCTGTGCCATATGCATGTCCGACATGTCCGGTAGCGTTGCGGCGGTCTTGCAATGGCTAGGCACCGGCACGACTGGCTGAGGGTCATCACATCATCTTCGTCGGCCCCAGCGGGTTGAAACGGAGGTAACAAGTCGTCGCAGCCTGGCAGCACCCGAACCAGTTGAACACTATACACGGTGGGTGGCACTGGATTACCATGGAACACAGGGTTGCCCGGTTGAATGATTCTACCCTTGGCGACATCGATCAACTCGCTGCCCACGAAGTGCAGGAGAGTGCATGGAACGTCGGCGCCGGTGCCCTGTGAAAACATGTCGGGCGTCAGGGGATGCCCAGTCAAAGGCAAGAAGATGAAGTCATCGGCCGAGAGTCTTAGTTACCGTGATGCCATCAAGCTCGGCTAATGTTAAGGCACCGCCAACGACGGGCGTGCAAGTGACGGAGGGGCCACTTGCTGCCGAGGTGCCGGTCGGCGTATTCTTCGCACACCCGGGTGCATTAAGCTCCAATGCCCACGCCGGCGCCGGAGACACCAATACAACCTCCGCCGGAGACACCAATGGCGCCGCCTGCCCGTTGTGCAAGTTGCTGGCCATGAAGCTAGAAATCAGGGGCGACCCCTATTGGCCGCCCACAATCCATGCCTGCAGCCCCTGAATCAAGGTAGGCACAATGGCGGTGATCGCCCCTCCCAGTTGGTCTCGTACTTGCTCTTAGACCATCTCCGGAATCCGCGCCACTTGTTCCCTAAGTTCTTAAACCTCGCGCGACTGGCTTTCCGAGCTGGTCTTTCTCTCCTTTCGCCCACCAGCGTTATAGTATGATAACCATTTCGTGGACAAGCCTTTGCCGGCCACACGACCAGCTAACGACGTCTTACTGAACTTATCCTCGTTTTTCATTACGTTCAACGCCCTATTTAAAGTGGTGTCCCAAGGGGAGCTCTGAGACGACCCAGCGCTACTGCTTTCAGTGTCCTGCGGAAGGAACGTGAACAATTTAGAAATTTGTCTTCATTAATTAGAATGCAACCATATGGAGCTAATTACACGGGGGTGTATTCCTTACCAGAACAAGCTCAAGCACCTTGGTCTTCGGATCCGTGGTAAGCTCCTTTGTCACTGGGTTCATCTTGTACCGGGCCCTAACATAGTTCCTGGTCTGCTTGTCACGGTATTTATCGAAGAGGAGCGGTAGACCTTGCTCGGCACGCTCCGTGTCCTCCTTGTCCCATATAGGTTCCGCCACTTTGTAACCGCCGGGACCGAGTTTGTGGACCCCTAAGTTGAACTCCCGCATCTCTTTCCCCCACTGACTTGATTCCGCGGATGCGTTGCTCTGGCACTTGATCTTGTACTCCCGGTAGTCAGCTTCACTGATCAAATGATTTTTCTCCTTGATCTTCTGATAACTATCACCACGTAGAATCATATGCCTCACTGCGCTTCTCCAGGTAGACATGGACGTGCTCATCTTCTTGAGGGCTGCACTGTTCACTTTATTCCCTGAGAGGCGTGTGTTTGCAAAGTCAGCGGGGAACTTGTATCGTTCGTGCAGCTTCGTGAAGAGGAGGTTGCGCAAATTCCCTCGGTCAGGATGCCTTAGGTTCTCGGTGTTGATCGAGACGGTGCTCCAGAGAATACACCCGAGCTGAACCGTGTACCCCTTGACTAATTATTTGGGCGCTGTTGGATGCCCCTCGGAGGACACTTTGGTAAATTCCTCCTTGATGGTGCCGAGCATGTTGGGGCGACGGTCCTTCCGTTGCCTCTTCGGTTGGCTGCCATCTGTGCGTGCGCTGCCATCATCAGTGGTGGCACCCTCGGCGGCACCATCAGTGGTGTCATCCTCGACGCCACTAGGGGTTGTGTGGTCAGGATCGGTGTCTTCCGCGGCATCCTCATAGCGGTGAGGTTCTTCTTCCATCTCCTAGGACAGCTCCCAAAACACTACTAGGAAAACCCTTACCAGTAGCGCTGGGTTTCTTGCTATTAGTAGCGCGGGCAGGTGCGCTACTGCTATGGTGCTACAGCTATTTTTTAGCAGTAGCGCATGTTTGGCCCAGCGCTACTGGTATCTAAAGCTAGTTGTAGCCCGCTTTCACCCAGCGCTACTGATAATTATCTACAGCGCGTGGAACTAGCCAGCGCTACTGTTACTTGAGTCCTACTGGTAATCTTTACCCCCATGCCACTTCTAACTTTTGTAAAAAAAAATTGCGTTTTGGCTCTATACACAATTAAACAGATCCCCCGTTTATACAATAACATGCATATTCATTGAAAAGCAAGTGAGTCATTGATGATCCAAAGTTATTAGAAGTCTTGACATGTCTCAAATATCTCATCATCATCAACCATGGTCGAATACATGTCTCGAAATAGCGTTGCAAGTCATTACAAGTTCTCAATATATGCAACTACATGGTCACATACTCATGTTTCATCATCAATGTAGCCTATGATATGACTGCATAGAAGATAAGAGCGATCACGATGATCAAAAGCGGTATTATGTAGTAGTTTTTTGCAGCGGCGCTGGTTCTGAATCCCTTGTTGTGCTATGAATCTCAAGTAACTAGCTTCGGCTTCCGCTCTGCTATAAAACCCTTTCTGGCTTCCGCCGGAGAAGCCAGAGACTTGGTCCTGACACTGTGGCCACTCATCATACACACCCGGAACATGCCTACATACACGGCATACCACTTCCTCGCCATCGTTGATCTATATACCTGTCAGAGATGCACATATATATACCATGAAGCGAATTCAACAAAATAGTTATGAAATAGAAGCAACATATATAGTAAAGATAGTTAACAAATTTTATTGTACTGAAAGTAATTAACTAGAGCGCGGCACCATACATCTAATAGTTTCATCGTATTGAGAGATTCGAAGTTTCGTCGTACAGAAAGTAACAAGTAACTAAACAGACACACTGTTTTTCAGCAGTGCACTCTTCCCATCTGTCCATATCCGGAAGGGTGCACCCAAGCTTAGTGAAAGGCATCATGTCTTGACACTGTAGGGCAATGCGGGTTCGGACGTCAGCTCGCGATATTGGCCCGACGTAGAACATCCCATTCTCTTCGAGGACATCTTTGATGACGATGGACGCAATTTCCTGTTGGATCCAGTAGAAATCATTTCGAAGTCGATTATCCAGCATGGCTCCAAAGGCTTCGGCCCATCTCTGGATATGGGTATCGGATGAAGATTTCATGCAAAGTGATTGCACATCCCTTTTGTACTCCATCATTAGATGGATGACGTAGAATCCATCATTCTCAGTTCTTGCCGGCTGCTGGATGCAACAGAAGTCAGTCTTGTGGCTGAAACAAAGCCCGGCCTTATTTGTTTTTTTGTGTGTTGGATGTAGCCACCCCACATGCTAAAGCCCAGCATAGCTCTGTCCAGAACATACTTTATGTGTGTGTAATCTTTATTCTGTATGTTCTTCGACGGGTCCAAATATAGAGCGGGAGTAACGCGGGTAAAGAACAATGAGAACGACATGACACCCCCCGCTGCGCAAAATACACGATGATGTTTAGCCTCCATGCGTGCAAAGTCACTATTGAAATGTACAAAAGGATGTATGTGTTATAGTGCTATCCGCGGATGACTTACCTGGGATGATTAGGTAGGAGAATCGTTTCTTTGAACTTATTGCTGACCAAGAATTCTTTGATGTACTGACTCGCATATTGACGGTTGGCGTTGTTGACTGACAAGAAGCCCCCATGCATGTAGTATGGGTCCGCGACCGCAAGACCGGTGACTTGCTCTCTCTTGACGATGTAGTTCATGTGTAGTGCATACAGGCGGACGAACGTAAAATCGAGTGTCCTCATTTGAAACATCTGGAAGATGTAATCAAACCTAAGCAAGAAGAGGTCCGTGGGGCATGTGTGGACATACATCTTGCAACTTCTCGGCACATGAATTGTATAAAGTGGGTATCCTGGACCATCCGAGGTGAGGAGGCTTCTCTCTATCGAAAGCACATGGTCATGGAGTCTCCTGAGATCCCCTTCTATGGCAGCTAGTGCATTCTCCGGTACCATTGGCTCTCCCGTGACATGGATTAATGGTGCATGTTTCATCGGTACATGGTCAACCTTGGTCGAAGGCTGCTGGCTGCTAGAACCAACATTGCCAGCTTTATTGGATTTTCTCGCTGCCGGTCTCTTCCTCTACTTCTTCTTGGTGGGTTGAGGTGCTGGAGGGTCTGTCATACCCTCCCTGAGCACCACCCCTAGTGGTGCCAGGCTCAGCATTGGACGACTCTGGCTAAGTAGTTGAGCTTGGGTGGAGCCGGCATCTCGAGGCATGTCCTGCGAGGATTGCATGAACAAAGATGTTTTGCACTCTCGAGGATGTTCTGGCTCTAGTACATGCATCTCATATTCATATGGTTGACTCATTGTTACGTCGTTGTAAAAGGCAGTATTGAAATACTGGTTAGGGTCATCGTCGGCCTCCTCCATGTCATGATCCCTATCCTCTCCCATGGGGCAGATGGCATCATCTGTCGGCGGAACGGTTGGCCCTCCTTCCTCATGTCTCTCGATCTCAGCAAGCAGCACAGACGATGGTTGTACTTGTGTTAGTGGTGTTGTGGTCATACCTTCCTGAGGTCCCGTTGGTGTGCTCCCAGCCGACACGAAGAAGATTTTTCGGCCACAGGATCGGCCAATTTTTGCATTGGCCAACCTGCGTGGGGGTCTCGTCATCCTCTCCATCGGTTTGTATCGGACGAGGGAGACCCTCGTAGCCCACTTTCACACTCGCCACGGAGACCCTTAAGGTGTTATCAGGCATCTGCCGGCGGTGAAACAATCGATCCTTAGGCTTCACTATAGTACCCTTGCCCACATCCACCAACCCGCCCTTCATGTTGTAAAGGAGGGTGCACGGAGTGGAGTCGGCCTACAAAGACATATACGTGCGGCGTCAGAGATCCAAAATGAACGGCAACTGAATATTAATTAATTAGTTGAGTTGATGAAGGTGCGACGATGCATATTTACCGTCAGGGCGTCGATCTCAGCCAATGTCGACGGCCCGACATTCAAGCCAGAGATGGAGCTAGGGCTGCTGTGAGAGCTGGGTGGAGGAGCAGGTGCTGGAGGAGGTGCGGGTGCGGTTGCCATACTAGGTACGTGTATGGGTGCGATGTTCATTGAGTTGCTCCCGGTGAAGCTGGTCATGGGAAATTCACTTGGTGGTGCATTTGGATTTTGTTGCACCCATGTGACCACTGTTGCAATCAAGCTTGTAAAGGCATCCACGAAATCAGATCTACAGGCAGCGATTATCTCAGCTTTGGTCTTAGCTTTTGCTTTCTCCATCGCCCGCGCCACCTTCTCGTTGATAGTCACTTGACTGAACTTCTTTCTCTGTCTTCTGGCCTCGGGGTCCTCGCTATAATAGTACTTCCAAGTGGCCCCATCCCCTACGCCATGCACATGTCCATATTGCGGCCGCTGGACGGGCGCATGTCCCATCATTATGTTCATGGCCCGGTTGAAAGGAGTGTCCCACTTGTACTTCGCCAACGACTGAGTCGACTGAGTCGACGAGTTGCTCTCGGCCGCAATCTTGTGTTGCTCTCTCTGCAAAATGGATCGTGAATCATTTACGAATGCGACTAGAATGTAGTAGACTTCGTTGATCAGAACCTAATATGTAAGGTGGTAAAAGGATAATTACCAATAATCTCATGAATTTTCTAGTTGGCCCGTCGGTGAAAAAAATCTTTCTCTTGGGGTCCCACGAGAATCGGACCCTGATGAAGTCGTGCTCCTGCTGGTCGGTGAACTCAGCCAATGGGTCTGGGATCCCCTGACGTTCACGTTCTGCGTCCTCCTTAGCCCACACGGGCCTCTTTCCCATGTAACCACGACTTCCAAGGCGGTGGTTCCCCATGTTCTTTTCCTACAGCTCCTTGCCTCTCTCCGACCTGGCCTTGGCATCTTCTTCATTGCATGTCTCCTTGAACTTTTTAAAGTCCTCTTTCGTAATTTTTGGATTGTCTAAAACAATCTTGGCGTAGGTTTCATGGTCTACTTGAATCGCCTTTTTCACCCTAGTTTTCCAAGCACTCAATGCGTTGCTGAACTTCCCTAGGGCTTTGTTGTTGATTTTTTTCATGGCATCATCATCCCATGGGCCGACTTCGTCATTACGACCGGGGAACAGGAAACTTGTGTGCAACCTAGTTAGAAGCAGCTTCTTCAACTGATCATTCTTCCGTATTTTTGTGGTGTTGATGTTAGCGGTATCCCGTAGGATGCACGCTAGTTGGTTGCCGTAACACGCTGCCACTTCTCGCGGCTCCATTGGCTAGAACTCGCTAGGGTGCACCGTCGTGACCACCGGTCTTCCGGTGCCGAGCTCATTTAGGTGTCGTGTCCTCTTTTCCTTCTTTCCCTCACTGGCTTGGGAGGTCCCACCTTTCGTGCTATAGTTAGGAACATCATCAGCGCCAGTCTCAGTGCCGGTGTCGTTGGTGGCATCAGTGTCGGCGCCGGCGCCACCACCATCGTCATCCGTCATGACAAGGCAGTCCGGACACCCAGCTTCTTGTCTCTCCTGATCCTCCAGAAAGTCGAGGTAGGTGTGTGTTCGACCTAATTGGGAGTGAGAACATCTGGCCTCATCGGTGTCGGTCATGTTTCCTAGGGTTCAATGTCATAGTCGTTTAATTATTGAGCTTTATATAATAAAGTGAATAATGACAAAAAAAGTGACCTTTGTTTTGCCAGAAATGTCGTTTCATTCCCGTCGCTACAAATCTCAAGCACTCGATATGTCCAACTTTCTAGCACAAGTCATGCCGATATTCACGGAAAATTTCGGCATGACCTTTGCTACAAAGTGCACATATAGAGCGCATGAAATTTCCCGGAATGGAAATGAATCAACATTTCCGGCAAAGTCACTTAGCAATCGGTTTCCCTACAAATGAAAATAAGCACTATGTGCTGATGTGATGTGTGTCATCACATGCATGTCAAGTGGATTCACATTACCCAGAGGTGTGCAACAATGATCAAGTCTCACAACATCAAGTGCACTTTAGTTTAGGCAACAGAAGAAAACTCATTACATCTCCACATGGCTAGGCAAAGAACAAAAGCAGTAGACTAAGAAGGGAGCAGTGCTTCTGTTTAGATGCAAGTTAAGATTCAGAAATGTATCATTTGCCTCTGTATATGTTCACTTTTTTTTGCCTCATGAACTACAAATGGACATCAACTACAAATTTAAAAAACTTCAAATGGACAGCAACATAAGCTAACAAATGTAACTACTCATGAAGTCAATTTGGACACCCTACATAGAAAAATTGGCCCTAACTAAAGAACAACATGAAACGAGGGGGTGGCTCACCGCGTGTCGGGGTCAGGGTCGCCGGGGCTGAGGGGTGGCATCGGGGTCAACGGGGCAGAGGGGCTCCTTCTCCTCCTCGTCAATCTGCGGAGAGACCAAATTTACTCTATCAACAAACTAAACACTCATTTTCATTTACTCTAGCAACAAAATAAAAAAAGCATAGTAACAGCGGAGAATGTTAATATCAACAAACTGAAATTGCTTGCCTGGCAGGAGAATGTTCTGGGATTAGCAATGCGCTTGGTATGCTATGATTGGTATAACTAGAGTGCATTTACAATCCATGTACTATCATTAGATATCGGGCTGTAACTATAAGTATAAGAACTACATGTAGCTGGAATATCATTAGTGCTTACTCCTTGACAGAACTAGAATAGATCCCAAATTGTGATGCACAGTTGCTTTTTAGCAAAAGAAACAAAGTTACAGGTCTATTTATCAAGGCCTCAAAAAGAAGTAGCACCAGGACAGGACAGGCCGTTAGACATAACATCTATTTATTTTTATTTTCTGAAGATGACCTATGATATGAAACGACATGAAGGGTGGACAGTCAGTTCAGCCTAGATAAGTGGATACTCATTGCAGTCCAAGACGTGCAGGTGTACCAAATCCTTCAAGCAGCATATGTGCTTTATGACAGGGGAGAGTTCATCCAAACACATTAAAATAATTGGAGCATTCTAGCTAACAAGAAGGAAGGAAACAAAGCAGACATATGCTACAATGGACACCCATCATTTACTGTAAGCACGACCGGGAGAGCCAGTTCATATGCAACACAATTATGATTCAGTATTCCCTGGTGCAACAGAAACAAACATGATGCCCAACCACATACATAATCACTAACCAACAACTACACTAGTAGTGAGCTGCCCCCCCAATAGTTTTGCCTTGTAATGCTAATTTGGGGAGAGTAAATTTTACAAGCAAATCAAGGCAGGCATATTAACAGCGGAGGAAGGAAGAGGGGGCGGGGGGCCATACCGGAGCGGGAGGGGGTCGGTGGCCGGCAT
>NC_041381.1:66718201-66723071 GCF_002162155.2 Triticum dicoccoides
GGTGCGGCGCGTGTAGACGGCGGCGTGGGCAGGCACGGGCGTCAGCGGGTGCGGGTGACTATGGTGGGTGGGCGGATGCGGGCGTCGGCGGTGGTGTGGGCGGGTGCAGGCGACGACGGTGGCATAGGCGGGTGCGGGAGAAAGGGGATCGAGCAAGAGAGAGAGAGAGAGAGAGAGAGAGAGAGAGAGAGAGAGAGAGAGGAAAGAGATTGGTGCAGTGGCTCTGTATACGCGAATTAGCTATAGCGCGTCTAGGCAAAACGCGCTATAGCTAACTTAGCTATAGCGCCAGTTTAGCGAAAACGCGCTACTGCTAACATTTTCTTTTGCTTTTTTTCTTTTTCTTTTTTCTTAGCTATAGCGCTGCCTTGGTAAAAATGCGCTACCGCTAACTTTTTCTTTTTTTCTTTTTCTTTTTCTTAGCTATAGCGCTGCCCTGGTAAAAACGCACTACTGCTAACTTTTTCTTTTTATTTTTTTAATTTTCTTTTTCTTTTTCATATTCCACAAACTTCCTTCTTTTTTATTTTATTTTTATTTCTCTTTTTACTTTTATTATTCTTTTTGTTTTTCATTTTTCCTTTTCTTTTTCTTTTCATTTTCCTTGTTCCTTTTCATATTCCACAAACTTTCTTCTTTTTTATTTTATTTTTATTTCTCTTTTTACTTTTATTATTCTTTTTATTTTTCATTTTTCTTTTTCTTTTTCATTTTTATTTTTATTTTTATTTTTATTTTTCTTGTTCTTTTTCATATTCCACAAACTCAGGGGTTTAATTCGATTTGTCGTTTGAGCAATACCACTGTTACCCTCCAGATAATAATTAGTATAATATATATCTTACATCATTTGACCGCTATCGGCGGTATACAAAATAGCTAGACAAACACAAACTTTGGGATTAGTTTGTCAGCTTGGAGGGCGACGATGCTTCAGACTGATCTTCTTCCCTCTTTTGTCTGTTGTCGAATATTTGAGCCCATGGTCGTGACTTTTCCTTCTCCAGGGATTACGATCTTTCATAGGTAATGTAGTCTTCATTCTTCTTTTAACATATGTTTCGTCGTCATCAGCATCATCTTCCCTCATTGGATCACCGTACTGGTCATAGTCTTCCTCGTTGGCGACTCCATCTATTTCAGCGATGTTCCTTTTGCTTCTCCTCACGACAATACGGCTGGGATTGATCGGATCAGTTATAAAGAAACATTGTGTCACGTGTTTAGCGTGTGCCCATGGCTCATTCTTGGCGATGGCGTTGACGGTACCGCTATCATCGGAGTCGGGTATACACATGGTAGTGAAATGTCGGTTTTCTCTATGTACATTTTTAGCCCATCTGACACGGAACATCATCGCGCAATGCAATCCAGATTGGTTAAGCTCCCATATCTCATTGACCCTTCTGTAATATCTTTCAATTACATTCCCAGTCATGGCTTCCATCATCACCCCTGAGTTTTGGTCATCACTGTTTGTATCTTTCTCCTCCATGTAGAACGTGTATCCGTTGATATCGTACGCTTGATAAGTCGCGAGGTTGGTTGAGGGGCCATGTGCTAAGGCATATATGAGTGTTTCGTTCGGACAACCCTCTTCCGGGGGATTAGCCAGAACTCGCTCTTTGAACCAATGCGAGAAAGTGGAGTTGTGCTCTCTAATAACTTCAGCGTCCGTCCTGTGCACCCCCACGGTCACGGTACTTCTTTGAGATGGTCTCTTTGTGCAGTGTCACGAAATCTTCTAGCACATCTAGGTGTTGTATCACTACTAAGTTTACCCTGTCAAGGTCGTTTTGTCGGCTCGAGCGTAACACATTCACATCCCTATGACCGTTGGTGTGACCTTCGCCTTCGAGCCTTCCACAGTGCTTGTTGACGGGCAAATCAACAACAGGGTCTTTGGTGAGATAACTCTCACAGAAAGAGATGCACTCTTTGGTCAGATATCCCTGGGCTATGCTTCCATCTAGATGGGACATGTTACAAACGAATCCTTTGATGACGCCATTCATCCTCTCGAATGACATCATGCTATACAGGAATGTCGGCCCTAGGTCGATGATGTCGTCCACGATGTGGACACAAAGATGCACCATGACATCAAAGAACTCGGGCGGGAAGTACATCTCTAGCTCATTCAGTATGACAATGATCTCTTCCTGTTGCCTATGGAGTTGCTTCACACTGATCGACTTTGGAGAGATAGCATCAAAAAAGTGCAACCGGGAGTAACAGCATCATCATCACATGACAGTCGTGATACTTCATCCCACTGAACCTTTTTTTCTTAGTGTCCAGATATCTGCTTATCTTCCCACAGTATCCGGAACTAACTTTGATTCCGGCAAGGCACTTGAACAATTGATCGACCTCCTTCGGATCTAAGGTGAAGCAAGAGGGGGGGCAATATTGTTCTTCCTTATTGTTTACTTTTTTGCCCCTATCTTCCATCTCCGTCTCCGTCTCGGTCTCCTCTGACGACCTTTTACCGGGCATTTGGAGATCTTTCCTGATTTTCAAAAATTCCAAGTCTTTTCTTGCCTTCGGCCCATCCTTGGTCCTCTCCGGCATGTTCATCAATGTTCCAAGCAAACTCTCAAGGATATTTTTTGTGATATGCATTTGATCAAGGCTATGAGGCGTGTCGAGTATGGGCCAATATTCCAAGTCCCGGAAAACAGATCTCGTCTTCCATATCTTCACCAGGGGCTCCGGCGCCTTTTTCTTCGTCTTTCCCGGCGAGGGGCACTCTTCCCAGTTCTTCAATAACTCATATATTTCTGCACCGCTACGCTTATGTGGAGGACCTCGATGCTCAGCCTTACCATTGAATAGATCTCCATGCTTTCTCTGTGGGTCATCCTTCTCGAGCCATCTTCGACGCCCCATGTACACGATTTTCAAAGACCCGCCATCTTTCGATAGTTGCAGAGAAGTTGTATCATCCATGCACATCGTGCATCCGCAATATCCATGGCACACCTGGCCTGAGAGATAGTCGTAACCGAGATAGTCCCGTACCATCGTGATTAGCGCGACTCTCATGTAGAAATACTCTCCTTTGCTTGCATCCCATGTTTTGGCCGGCGTTCTCCATAAGGTCTGTAACTCCTCTTTCAGTAACCCGAGATACATATTTATATCATTTCCCGGTTGTCTCGGCCCTTGAATAAGCATAGCCATGTGTATGTATTTTTCCTTCATGCACAACTTGGAGGGAGGTTGTACATCCATGTAAACATGGGCCATGTGCTATGATTGGTGTTCTGGTTGCCAAATGGATTCATGCCATCACTACTAGCGCCAAGCACAATGTTCCTTGGATTATTTGCGAAAAATTCAAATTCAGCATTTGATGCTCTCCACTGGCTAGCATCTGCGAGGTGTCTCAGCTTCGGTTCATCTCCGTCATCTGGCTTCACCCTCTCCGCGTGCCAGTGCATAAGCTTTGCTTCCTTAGGATCTATGAAATGCCGCTGTAGACGCAGAGTGATCGGAAAGTACCATACAACTTTCTGTGGAGCTTTCTTTCCGGCCTTTTTATATCGTGAAGCATTACACTTTGGACAGATGGTTTTTTCCGCTTGCTCGTTCCGATATATGATGCAATCATTGATGCATTTGTGATATGTAATATGTGGCAGATCAAGAGGGCACACGATTTTCTTTGCCTCCTCGACACTAGTAGGACACAGGCTTCCCGTGGGGAGAACCTTCTTTAGGTACTTCAGAAGCTCATCCAGGCTTGTATCTGTCCATTTGTTTTTTGCCATCATCTTTAGAAGTTCTAGTGTGAAACTCAAGCGGGTCACCTCGGGATTATTGAAACCATCATACAAAGGAGTCATCGAGTCTACCTCCAGTAGCGCCCGTTTGGCCTCCTCTCTAGAAGCAGCTCTGACGCTAGTCATCTTCTTGCGAAGCAGGTCTCGAACATGCGGGTCCCGCATGGCTGAACTTACTATCGACGAAGATGGTGGCGTGTCCGTGTCTTCTCCGCCTTAAACTGCCTCTTTGCCATCGACATTTCCGAGGTCGTCTTCCTCTTAGGGCACATAATCGGTCATCTCTTCGTCTGGTGGCCCCATGTCGTTATTTCCTGCCCTGTTGACGTCCTCCTCATCATCATCATAATCATCATCTTCACTTATCCACCGAGTATGGCCATGCATGAAACCATGCATGAGTAGGTGCGCCTTGAATTTACCACCCTTAAAGGGGTCGAGCCTGACTCTTCCTTTGCATTTTCGACACGGACATAAAACATGCCTCAGTCTTTTTTCATACATGTCATCCACAGCGGATTGCCAGTATCTTTCCACCATCACCTGCAGGCAGAGCAAATATTATAACCACGTATATATGCATGCATGGATCAAATTCATACAAAAATTCGGCATGACCTTCCCTAAACATAGGACATATTGAGTTTGCATGCCCGAAATTTGCCGAAACGAAATTGAATCGACAATTCGGCAAAACATAGGCAACTCATGTCACCCACATTATTTCATCAAATACACAATGTAGGCAACTCAAATTATGCCACACACAATTCGGTATATATATTCTCATATCGCCCATATATATAGTTTTGGTCCTATCCACCCAAACACCTTTTTTTGCTCACCTATGTGTCGAGAGGGATATCGAGCACCTTTATTCTTAATTACCTAGTAGCTCTAGATATATAGCTCTAACTAGCTAGCTAGCTAGGGAGACAGAGAGAGCTAGCTAGCTAGGGAGATAGTGGGAGAGGAGAGGGAGAGAAGAGGGAAGGCATTAATGGAAGTGGGAGGAGGGAAAATAAGAGGGAGAGGGAGGGCATTAATGGAGGGGGTGGTGGTGGAGGGCACAAAGAAAAGGG
>NC_041381.1:66723553-66730342 GCF_002162155.2 Triticum dicoccoides
GGGGAAAAGAAGAGGGGGAGGGAGGGCTCTAATGGAGGGGTGGTGGTGGGGGAGGACTGCAAGGAACAAGCAAGGTGCAAGGAAAGGGGGAGAAAGGAAGGGGGAAGAAGAGAGGGGAGGAAGAAGGGGAAAGGTGGTAGGTGGATGGCGGGCATAGCAGTAGCGTGGGTCACCCACACGCGCTACTGCTATGGCAGCTTGCAAAATAGCTATGGCTTGGGTTGCACTACTTATAGCGCGGGTCAGAAACACACACTACTGGTAAAATGTTATACATAGAAAAATTAGCAGTAGCGCGCTTAGACAAACAGGCGCTATAGATCCTAAACTAGCAGTAGCGCAGGTTGGAGGACAGGCGTTGCTGCTATATTTTTACCAGGGGGTGTGGTGTGTTACACTTAGTAGTAGTGTGTTCCTAGATAACAAGCGCTACTGCTAACTGATACCAATAGCGCTGTTTGTAGCCAGTGCTACTACTAACTACTAGTAGCGTTGAGTTGCAAACAAACACTACTGGTAAACTTCTATCTATAGGCATTTTCCTAGTAGTGGAATGCCTTGCCCGAACCGCCGGCCTCATCGTTGTGGGCCATGATTTGCTCTAAATAGGAAAAAAATTTGGTCAAAAAGTTGGTTATTGTCAAGGAACAAGATCTCTAAGTTGACCAAATAACCTAATTCTCGAGGAATGTCGCCAAAAAGTTGGTTATTGTCAAGGAACAATTGAGAGATGTTTGTTATATTGCTTAGGTGTTTTGGGATCAATTGAGAGATGTTTTGTGATATTGCCTAGGTACCCCTGATCTTCTTCTACAAATATTTTTGCTATATCAATCTCCAAAAAAGCATGTGATGCTGAATTAATACTCAATATATATAGGTGGTGCTCTCTTTATCACATTTTTATTGGAATATGCAACATTAATCTTCTTTTACTTGAATCAGGTGCACATATTTACATTCCTATTTCATGCTTACTTGTTTGGAACTATAGAATCTACCTTGGAATTTGCAAATCTCTCAGAATGTACTAAGAGGTGCCAGATTTGTTGGGGGACTCCTATACTTAAGGCATATAATACCTGGCATTGCCTATGGTGCAAGTGCTATACTAAAAACACAACAGATTTGGTAATGAGAGGCCCCATGAATATTTGCGGAAGATACAAGAGAAAATCATGCTTTGGGTTTTGTCTATGTTTTTTATGCATTCGGTCTTGGGGTCTGCAATACCGAATGTACATAACCTGGGGTAGAAGCAGAAGATTACATAGTTCTAGGACAAAGCTGGGTTTCGTGCCAAATTGACCATCTTTACAAGTTGACGAATACAGATTACCCTGATAACTTTCACTCTGAAACAGTCACAGGGGATGGTGAATTAATTAGTTTCCTCATTGGCACAAGGAACATAGCTTCATTTCCATATCATACAATGATTTTTTTACTACAAACTCATGGTACATCAATGATTTTACCACAGGCTTGGTCAGCATTATGGACTGCTCCTAGTCTTTGATAAATGCCTCGTTAAAGGGACCTACACAGATGTCCTGAATTTTAAAAGAATCCCATCAGAAGCCCTATCTAAAGAAAATAGCAGAATTCTCCGAGTTATCTCATCACAAACAAACTACCCAGATGTTCCAATCTTTAAGAAAATGTCATTAAAAGTCCTATCTAAAAGAAATAGGTGGTTGCTCCTATTCTTAAGAATTATATCTCATCAAAACCACCTATTCAGATTCTCTAATCTTAAGAAAGAAAATCTAATTAGAAGTCCTATCTAAATGTTCCTATACAGATTAAGTACTAAGATACCCCGGCCCATGCATTAGTCGCAAGTACCCATATGTCCTAATTTTAGCAAAGTCATGCTAAAATTCACGGAAAATTTCAGCATGACCTTTGCTGAAAATAGGACATATGGAGTACCCGAATTTGCCGGAACGGAAGTTAATCGACATTCCGGCAAACTCAAGGGCCTCTCGGGGTACCTGCAAAATCATTGAACAAGTTTCCGTTCCAAGTTTGGCACTTGTTGTCCGACACAAGCCACACCCCCCTTGAACATTCAGCAAGTGCACGAAACAAACGCATGTTACAAGACAAAACACAGACTGGCGCATCAATTGGTAGCCATCCATCATATACCATCAGAAAAAGGCTAGAGAGAATTGGGGAAACAAAGGTGAACCTCTCTCTTCTTGCACTCCTTGTAGTTGTCGAACTACGGCTGGCACTTGCTCTTGTCCTGGTTGGTCTCTAGACCTGGAGACATGGCACATCATCAGAGATTTCATCAAATACACACGAAACAATAGACAACTCATTCTCTGATCACTAACAAAGGTAGCATACTTCCAATCAACATGAAAAGTAAAATACCGCGTTCGCCTTCGATTGGGTTGGGTTGGTTTTACTTTTATATTTTATAGTTAGTCATTCATACTCTATTTTATTTGCTTGTAGAAAAATATGTGTGTGTGATTGTGATGATGGATCGATGATGAGGTGAGGTGAGGTGAGGGAGGTTGTTTTGGTTTGGTTTGGTAGACTTGACTAGGTCCGTTGAAATTCAAGTGTCAAAGCTCACTTGTGAATTTCTCCTCCCTCACTTTGGTGGCTACCTTCTCAGCTAGCTCTCTAGCTGCTGCTTAGTTCCAAAACCACAATGATTGCAGGATTATCGGTTACTGGAGACAAATTAGTGCATAACTACTTAGCAGGGCATCTTTTATTTTTGGGGGGATTATCAGGGCATCTCTAACAGTAGAGAAGCCAATACGATTCTCTTTTTTTAATATTCTCTTGTGCTTTCCACATTATACTAAAAACTTTTCTTTTTTGCAAAATATACTGAAAACTTGTGGTAGGTTATCACATGGTGTGTTTTCTAATAATTAGTGGTTGTATTAACCCTGAACATGTTCTAGTTAAAATGGCATTGAAATAAAAAGATAAATACAGATGACATATTGAAGATGGAATCAATCTCTCGGCCATGGACATGGAGAGATCATACTTTCATTCACCAAAAGAACACACAGCAAGAGCAACTATCATATACTCATAACTCCCGTACATCAACAAACAAACTGTTTTTGTTTTTGTTTTAGGGTTTCCAAGCATCTGATTCTGCACTGTGCATCTGGTTCTAAACAAGCTACAGAACATACACTGTATTCTAACTTGCTGCCATTTAAGCAAGTTTTTGTAAGAAAACTAATTAGGACCCCCAAAAAACTTGCTGCATTTCAATCAGACCAAATGTTTCACTTAATTTTATGAGTTAACTGAATTTACATTTAATTCAGTTAACCAAAATTACACTGAATTTTACTGTCAATTAAAATTCAGTGAGTACATGTCAGAAGAAAAGAGGAGCCACATCAATCCAATATTGTTGCTGTTATGAACATAACTATGAGGATTGGGAGACAAGTCAACAAGGTAGATAGAAATGTATTGTAGTAGTAGCAGCATGTATTCATGCCAGAATTCCAATAAGCAAGTTTCTCCACACACAAAAATCCAATAAGCAAGAGGAAGCTTCTACTACTAGTTCTAATTTTCATCTTCTTCACATTCCTAATAATATTAGTTAGTACTAGTTTCTCACAAATTTCCATGTAGGCACAATGAAAGTCACCCCCACCACCAAATAAGATGAATGAATGGATGAAAAAGTCGACCATGGTGACTGACCGAGTGGCGTCTCTTTCCTGGCAGGTTAAAATTAGCAGGAATTTACTAGTAGTACAGGATCAAATCAGCATTTGCATTTGTATTAGTAGTAGTATTTGTTAGAGACCAAGCCAAAAGGAGGACAAGCCCACCACCACCACACCAACACCAGCAGAGCAGAGCACTTTCTCCTCTCCTTCCTCTTCTTCTTCCTCCATCTCCCACCTCCCCTTCACACACACACCAGCCAACAAAGACCAGAGGTGTAGGACCTTGAAGTATGTCTAGAGGGGGGTGATTAGACTACTTGACCAATTAAAAACTTAACCTTTTTCCAATTTTAGTCTTTGGCAGATTTTAGCTATCTTAGCACAAGTCAAGCAATCTTCACACAATTCAAGCAAGCATGCAAAGAGTATACGAGAAGCGCAAATTAAAGCATGCAACTTGCAAGAATGTAAAGGGAAGGGTTTGGAGATTTCAAACGCAATTTGGAGACACAGTGATTTTTGAGTCGTGGTTCCGATAGGTGGTGCTATCGTACATCCACGTTGATGGAGACTTCAACCCACGAAGGATAACGATTGCGCGAGTCCATGGAGGGCTCCACCCAAGAAGGGTCCACGAAGAAGCAACCTTGTCTATCCCACCATGGCCGTCACCCATGAAGGACTTGCCTCACTAGCGGTAGATCTTCACGAAGTAGGCGATCTCCTTGCCCTTACAAACTCCTTGGTTCAACTCCGCAATCTTGTCGGAGGCTCCCAAGTGACACCTAGCCAATCTAGGAGACACCACTCTCCAAGAAGTAACAAATGGTGTGTTGATGATGAACTCCTTGCTCTTGTGCTTCAAATGATAGTCTCCCCAACACTCAACTCTCTCTCATAGGATTTGGATCTGGTGGAAAGAAGATTTGAGTGGAAAGCAACTTGGGGAAGGCTAGAGATCAAGATTCATATGGTAGGAATGGAATATCTTGGCCTCAACACATGAGTAGGTAGTTCTCTCTCAGAAATGGTAAGTTGGAAGTGTAGGTTTTTTCTGATGGCTCTCTCCACGAATGAAGAGGAGGTGGAGGGGTATATATAGCCTCCACACAAAATCTAACCGTTACACACAACCAATCTCGGTGGGACCGAATCAACAAACTCGATCGAACTGATTCAGTAAATCTAGTGACCGTTAGTGATTTCAGTGGGACCGACATGCAACTCGGTAGGACTGATATGGTTAGTGTTAGGGCATAACGTAATCTCGGCGAGACCGATTACACAAACTCGGTGAGAGTGATTACACAAACTCGGTGAGACCGATTTTGGTAATTAGCTAACCAGAGAGTTGGTCAGGCAAACTCGGTGGGACCGATTCGCTCTTTTCGGTGAGACCGAAATGTTACAAAAGGGAAACAGAGAGTTTACATTGCAATCTTGGTGGGACCGATCGCTCATTTCGGTTAGACCGAAACGTTACGAAGGGAAACAGAGAGATTACAATCCCATCTCGGTGAGACAGTGGCTAGGGTTTGTGGCAGTGGCTATGACATCTCAACTCGGTGGCGCCGGATAGAAAGAATCGGTGGGGCCGAGTTTAACTTTAGGTTTAGGTCATATGTGGATATGAGAAAGTAGTTGAGGGTTTTTGGAGCATATCACTAAGCACTTGAAGCAAGAAACTCATCAAGCAACAGCTCATCCCTCCTTGATAGTATTGGTTTTTCCTATAGACTCAATGTGATCTTGGATCACTAAAATATAAAATGTAGAGTCTTGAGCTTGAGCCAATCATTTTTGTCCTTAGTATTTTGAGGGATCCACTTTCATCATCCATGCCATGCCATTCATTGAGCTTTCCTGAAATATTTGTCTTGGAATAGTATTAGCTCAATGAGCTATATGTTGTTAAGCATTACCAAAACCACCTAGGGATAGGTGCACTTAAAAGAGGACACGGAGAAGAAGAATATTAGGTCCTCTCCTTCACATCCCCAATGCTACCTTATTGGGAGGTTGTAGTCCCGAGGGTGCAGAGCACGGGAGCGCGGGAGCGCACGAGCACGCGGGAATGGCGGCCGCACGAAGCAGCAGTAGCGACACAACGGGGCGGCGGCGGCGAGCTCCTACACCTAACCCTAGGTCGCCGCCCCATGGGGGCATGGGGATGAGCGGGGGAGAGAGGGAGGGAAGGAGAGAGACTAACTAGAGGCCGCGCGAGGAGGCTCGCACCGCCGTCGAGGAGCGCGTCCGACGAGGGTAGCTGCCGTCGAGAGGCGGCTCCGACGAGGCAGCCGCCGCCGAGAGTGAGAGAGATATTTGGGGTCGTCGGGGGCGGTTGGGGTCGGCATCGGGGACAGTGGGGCGACGGGCAGCGAGGCGACGGGGCGTTGGGGGCGGTGGTGGTCGGATGCGGCGGGGACGGTGGGGGTCGGCAGCGGGGGCAGCGAGCACGGTCGGCGATGGCAAGCACGGGGGCGGCGCGGGTGAGGTGAGGCATTGGGGGGATGAGAGAGAAATGTGAGATTGGGGATTTTAGTGGGGGGGAGGGTTAGCAATGGCGCACCCCCTAGCGGCGCGCCATTAGTAAAAAAAATTGATAGCAATGGCGCACCTCCTGGCCGTGCGCCATTAGTAACATTTTTTTTGGATAGCAATGGCGCACCTCCTAGCGGTGCGCCATTAGTAATTTTTTTTTTAGATTTTTAGTTGCATTCATTTGTGAATTGGTAAAAAATTTAGGAAGTATTACACTTATGATTGCTTCTTTAGTATTTGGTTCAGTTTACAAATTAATATTAACTAAATAAATTATTAGCCTTCATTTGTGAATTAATATTAACTAAATAAATTATTACATTTAAGTACTTATCATTTAAGTAAATTTTCGGGATATAATTTTTATTTTTTCATATGTATCATTCATTTAATAATTCACATACAAAAAGTATATATGCAGTGGTGATCCTGGCCGACCCGGTGGCGTACTCGATGTAGACAGAGGAGGCACAGCTCCTGGAGTGGACGGAGGGGGCCACGGAGGGTTCGGCCGGCTGGGCGCGCTGCGACGGAGGGCCGACAGCAGCGGCTTGAACCCTAGGTCTCGCTC